>NW_026869181.1:0-166700 GCF_020745735.1 Hemiscyllium ocellatum | reverse complement strand
GGGGTGACCTTAAAGAGGTTTATAAAATCATGAGGGTGATAGATAAGGTAAACAGTCAATGTCTTTTCACAGGATGGACGAGTCCAAATATAGATAACAAAGGTTTAAGGTGAGAGGAGAAAGATTTAAAAAGGGGCGCTAAAACAATATTTTCACACACACACTTCTGTGTGTACGGATTGAACAGCCAAGAGGTAGTGGGGGCAGGTACAGTTACACCTTTAAAATAGCATTTGGATGCATACACGCATGGGAAGTGTTTAGAGGGAGATGGGCCAACTGCTGGCAAGGGGGAACGAGATTAATTTAGGATATTTGGGTGTACGGATGACCAGACCGCAGGATCTTTTTCCGTGCTGTCCATCTCTGAGAAACTATTGACACTTGAGAGTTTAACATGGGAACAGAAGGAGGTTATTCAGCTTCTGAATACTGTCAGTCAGCTTGTTTGCTCAATTACTGACAGTCAAATACAAAAATAAATCATTCAGATTTTGATGGTGTTTTACAGAAACAGGAGAAGGGTTTTTACTCAAGAAAAGCGTTAAAGAATGTGAAGAGGCTTCAGTCCCTCAACTCCATTCCACAGAAGCAGCAGTTGAGCACAGAGCTATTGGAGCTGTTACTCTGGAGCAGGAGGATGACATCTACTTTCACAAAACTTGGATTAGCGACAGTCACTCAACTGCTCGAGACCGGGACACAGCAACAGGAGGCTGTCACTCAACTGCTCGAGACTGGGACACAGGAACACGACGCAGTCACTCAACTCGAGACTGGGACACAGGAACAGGACGCAGTCACTCAATTGCTCGAGACTGGGGACACAGCAACAAGAGGGAGTCACTCAATGCTCGAGACTGGGACACAAGAACAGGAGGCAGTCACTCAAATGTTCGAGACTGGGACACAGCAACAGGAGGGTCACTCAACTGCTCGAGACTGGGACACAGGAACACGACGCAGTCACTCAACCGCTCGAGACTGGGACACAGGAACACGACGCAGTCACTCAACTGCTCGAGACTTGGACACAGGAACACGACGCAGTCACTCAACTGCTCGAGACTGGGACACAGGAACAAGGGGAGTCACTCAACTGCTCGAGACTGGGACACAGGAACAGGAGGGAGTCATTCAACTGTTCGAGACTGGGACACAGGAACAGGAGGGAGACATTCAACTGCTCGAGACTGGGACACAGGAACAGGAGGCAGTCACTCAACCGCTTGAGACTGGGGCACAGGAACAGGAGGCAGTTATTCAACTGTTAGAGACTGGGACACAGGAACAGAAGGCCATCACTCAACTACCCGAGACTGGGACACAGGAACAGAAAGCAGTCATTACACTGCTCCAGACTGGGACACAGGGTCCAATCACAAGAATGAAAACAAATAATAAAGGTATTGCCAGATGTTTAGCTCTCTCACATTCGCAATCCAACTCACATAACCACTCCATCCATTATATGTTCACGATGGAGCACTGTGTAGATCCGGCTAGCGTACTGCTGAATGCAACCCAGCAATATCCAGAATGGAATTCTGTGCAGCCCACACCAATGCTCGATCGATAATCATGGGCTAAATTTCCAGAGTGGGAGCTGTGCAGACCGCACTGGTTCATTCATATATAAACGCAGACTGTTGCATTGTTCGGTAAACTGTGTTAGATTGCAGCCCAGTGTGGGGAAACTTGCATACAATGCTGAAAGTGACAGGATGTGCAGCTCCCATCCATTTACAGCTCCATATCTCCACTGTGCCTTGACAAGGGGTGCCATGATGTGGAAATCACGGCGATGGAGAGATGTAAATGGAAACAGTTTAAATACCAATAGTACTGATTAAGGCGAGTATCACACCAGTATTTAAAGTTGAAATGACTGAGATAATATCCAATAAGGTTTTGTAAATGGTGCAAAGTAGTTAGAGGGGGATGGTAATGTTATAGTGGTTGCACTATAAGCCTCCAAATCAACAATGGGAATTAGAGGAAGAAATATACAGGGAGACTGGGGAGACTTGCAGGAGTAACAGGATTGTAATAATTTCAATTGTAATGATTTCAATTTTCCGAACATAGACTGGGACTTCCAGATGATTAAGAACTTAGATGGAACGTGATTCGTTAAGTGTGTTCAGGAAAGTTTCCACAATCAATATATAGAATAACCTACTTGAGAAGGGACAAATTCGACCTACTGTTGGGAAATAGGGCAGGATAGGTGAAGGAGATAAAGTGGAGGAGCATTTTGAGAAAGTGAGTGATTAGAGTTGTATTAATTTTAAAATAGTTATGGGAGGGACAAAATTGGTCCACAGATTCAACTTCTCAATTGGGCAACGCGTATGTTGTTGGAATTAGACAGGGGATTGCAGGGGATGATTGGAGTTGTTTGTTTCGAGGTAAAAGGATTTCGGGCAAGTGGGAGGGCTTTAAAAGTGAGAGAGCTCGAGTTCAAGGTTTCCATTTTCCTGTGAGGGTGAAGGCAAAGTGAGACTGGAAGAGAGAACCTGGATGTCAAGAGATATTGAGGCTCTGACCAGAAAAAATGGAGGCGTGGCTCAGGTTCAGGCAGCTCGGATCAAGGAATCCCTGGAGGTATACAGGGGATAGAGGAGTTAGTGAAGAAGGAAATCAGCAAGGCGAAAGGGGTATGGGATAGTTGGCTGAGAAATTTAGAGAGAATCCAAATTCAGTATAGTAAAGATAAAGAACAACTAGGGAAAGAATAGGATGCTTTAAAATCAAAAATAGGCATGCATGTGTAAAACCTCAAGAGATTGGTGAATTCCTCAATTTCCCCTCTGTGTTTACCATGAAGAAAGACATGAAGACCTGTGACATTTAGGAGGTTAGTTGTCAAATCTTGGTACTGTCCATATCACAGTAGAATTGCTGTTGGATATATTAGAATGCACAAAGTCAGACAAATCTTTTGTCCTGACCAGATACATCCAAGACCACTGCAAGAAGCGAGAGATAAAGCTTAAGCGCCAAGATCCGGAAGACTGGGCGGTAGCAAACGTTGTGCCTTATTCAAGAATGGCTGCAAAGAAAAGCCCAGGAAATATAGACCAGTAAGCTTCACACCTGTTTTCGCTAAACCACTTGAGAAGCTTCTGAAAGATAAAATGTGCATGCATTTGGAAATACAAAGTTTGATTTGAAGCAGTCAGCTTCGTTTTGTGCGTGGCGGATCATGCCTTACGAAGTTTGTTAGAGATTTTTGAGGAAGTGACCAGGAACGTTGACGAGGGCACAGTGGTAGACATCTTCTATTTCGATTTCAGTAAGACCTTTGATAAGGATCCACATAGTAGGCCACTCTAGAAGATTATATCACATAGAATCCAAGGTGAACTGGCAAATTGGCGACACAATTGGCTTAACATTATGAAGCAAACGGCTATGGTGGAGGTATGCTTGTCGGACTGGAAGCCTGTGACAATTGGCCTGCCTCAGCGGTCGGTCCTGGGCCCATTGCTGTTTGTTATCTATATCAATGATTTGGATCAGAGTGCACAACGCAAGGTTTATTAAGTTTGCAGATGACACTAAAATTAGAGAGGCATCGTTAGAGAGAGGAACATTATCAGAAATTGCAGCAATACCTTGACCAGCTGGGAAAGTGGGCTGAGAATTAGCAAATGGAGTTTAATATAGATAAGTGTGACGTCTTGCATTTTGGAAAGTCAAATCCAGGTAGGAGTTTAAGGATGAATGAGAGGGACTTAAGGAGTGTAGTGGAACAAAACGACGTTGGAGATCAGGTGCACGGTTATCTGAATTTTGGGTCACAGGTACACAGGACCATGAGGAAGGCTGTTGGCACACTGGCCTACATCAGGGCATTGAGTATAGAAGTTGGGACGTTATGTTGCAGTTGTACAGAATGTTGGTAAGGCTGCAGTTGGAGTATTGTGTACAGTTTTGTTCACCTTGCTCTAGAAAGGATATTATGAACAAAAAATAATGTAGAAGGAATTTACAAGATGTTTCCTGGGCTAAAGGGTTGAGTTATAGGAAGAATTTGGACAGGTTAGAACTTATTTCTTTTACAGTAGGAAACTGAGGTGGTTCTTATGGAAGTATAGATTTTATCAAATTATAAGATGCATGCCTGGGTGAATATTTTTTTTTGCAAGGTTGGGGAATCGAAGACGAGAGGACATCCGTTCATGTTTGGAGAGGAAAAATAAACAGGAACTGGGGTCATCTTTTTTACACAGCGTGTGGTACGCATATGGACTGAGCTGCCAGGGGAAGTGATTGAAGTGGGTACAATAACAACATTGAAAAGGCATTTGACAAATACACAGATAGGACAGGATTAGATGGATACAGAGCAAAGGCAGGAAATGGCAGAATGGCAGATAAGGGGCAATTACAGCATGGTTTGTTGATGGAGCAGGCGGGCGTATCAGATGGGCTACTACAGAGGGAGAACATTCTCTTCCCAGAGGGAGCCACACCACTAAACCCACCAATCATGGTCTGAGTTCACCGCCCAGCTCAGTGCAGTATCTGAGGTCTGAAGAAATGTCCAGTAGTACAGGACAAATATCAATAACCTTCCCTGCTCTTTCAGGATAAGTGTCACCGTATTCTCTCTGCTCCCTCACACTCACTGTATATCTGTGATTGCACCTCCCCGAAAAAGACTCATGGTCCCCCACTCTCATAACTGCATGCAACGCTTACTCTCTCTCTCTCTATCTCTCGCCTTTGCAAAACATCCCACACAATCATGGAATATTCTGGAGAATGCCGATTATGGAATGTTCCAGATAATGTTCCAAATAATTCCCAGTTTCAGGAAAATTGCAGTGTCCCAGTGTGTAACATATAAGAGGAAGGAGTAGAGAAGTACGTTTTTCAAATCACATAAAATTCAAACCATGCTGAGGCCATTCAGCCCTTCAAACTGCTCTGGCATTTAATAAGGTCCCCGCTGAACTGATGGTCTTCTCAGCTCCATGTTACGGGAACTTTGAGTCATTCAACCCCGAGGTTCCTGTCATTGGCCAAACAGCACTCGGGCACTTTTGCCTTTTTTTTCAAGCGCCTGTTTGAGGGCATTTCCATGGGACAGACACTCCTAACAATATATTCCATCATCTTTATACTTTCATGCAATGGTCAGCATGCTTCACCAGACCAAACAAAATCTACACTTATTTTATGGTTATAAATATCCAATCACACTTAATAATTCTGGTTATTTCACTTGACTCACCTTAATGATATTAAAACAAATACAGCTTCTAAACACGTCTTGTTATAAAATACAATTTCGAGCAGAGACCGTTTTTACCCTCAGCCGTCATCTTGACCATTACCTGAATTGTACCACTTTACTTGTTATGAATGTTTCTTTTACCTTTGTCTGAGACTGTTTCTGTCTGTATAAGTTACACAGTTCTCCCATTCAGTTGGACAGACGGCTGGTTTGTGATACAGAGGGAGGCCAACAGTGCAGGATCGGTTCCCCACACCTACAGAGGTGACCATGAAAGGGACGCTCTCTCAACCTCACCCATCATCCGAGGTATGGTGATCCTCAGGAGAAACCAACATGAGTGGTCTCTCTGATGAGAGTACTTTGTGACTCTATTCTATCAATGTTAGCATTTTAATTTTCAAAAATATTTTATTGAAAAAGAGATTTTTAATATTATAATAAATCAATAACAACACAACTCAAATAACTGAAAAAATACATCCAGTTGCATGTACATTCAAAACAAGTTAAAACACTACACAGACAGAAGAAAAACAAAACTAAACAATAAATAATGAATAAACAATACAGCTCAGCACAACAAAACGATAGCTCTCGTTCATTAAGAGCATTAACTGATACGTTTTTTATGTTCATGGTTCTTCATCGATGGATATTAGATTCATTAGACAATAGCATCATGGTTATATAAAAACCCTTCTTGGAGTGGCCGATAACCCTGTATTGCCGTAATCCAAAAAGGGCTGCCATGTCTCATATAAATCTTTGTTTTTTTGGTGCACCATACCAGTGATAAACTCGAAAGGGATATTCTCCATGAAGAGCTGACGACGACCCAACAGACTATATTTCCTAGCATGGAAAGTAGGGAAAGTAAGGATATATTTATTTTTCCCCATGTTTATCTGTGGAAACTACCCTGGGCAGAACCAGGAAAACAGAAACCAGGTCCATCTCCAATTCAGTCCTCAATACCCACTCTATCACACCTACCACAGTGCTCAAATATAGATGAAGCCTGCAACAGGACCACAAGCAATGAGTAAGAGTGCCTGTAGTCATTCTGCATTTAGGACATGAAGGTAATCCCACTTTGCATTTTGAAGGACAATTTGGGTCAGATAGACACTATGAAGAATTTTCAACTGCATTGAATGGGTCCTACTACAGATCAAAATCCTTTGAGCATTTTCACAAATATCCTCCCATGTCTCTGAAGTGTTCTGTACTCTCTCTCTCGCAGGCATCACAAAGCTGCAGAGTCTTGTCTGAGGGGACACTCTCCAACTAATGATAGAGGGTACTGACAGAGAGTGTATTCTGAGCAATAGGCACCCTCTTCCCTCATCAGATCTGTAAGAGTCTGCTAAAAATCTGCTTTTTAATAATCAAATCTCTGATCTTGAAAAAAAATACAGAAGAGGTCTCTACCAGGTAGTCCATACGTACGAGTTAATGATCAAATGATATCATTATTTCTCCATCAAATAACACGTGGTGACTCAGTGGTGAACGCTGCTGCCTCACAGCACCAGGGCCTCAGCTTTGGTTCTGGTCTTGGGTGACTGGCTGCGTGGAGTTAACATTCTCGCCATGTCTGTGTGGGTTTCCTCCCACAGCCCGAAGATGTGCAGGTTAAATGAATTAACCATTGATAAATCCCATAGTGTTCAGGGATGTGTAGTTTTGGGCATTCGTCAGGTTAAATACAGGATGGTAGGGAAATGGTCAGCGGGGGTTACTCTTCAGAGGTCGAAGTGGACTTGCTGGTCAGGGCTTGTATCCACACTGTAGGGATTCTACGAATTCTAAATCACTCAAGCAAGGCCCCCTTGCTGCCCACAGTTTAAACTGGAATCTATTATCTCAGGATGACAACCGGTATACCAATTATAGGGGTAAGAAACATGGTTTTGGCTGTATTGCCCTCCATTTCATGCATGGTCATTCATGCTTTAACAGTATTGATAATTATTGGGCTATGACAATACTTCTTAAATGTTGTCACTTTAGCTACGAAAAACAGACTAATCAGGGTTCACTTTGCCTGAGAGTGTTCAATATCTCACAGTATTGACGCCGAGTCCTCAGCGTCCCAGGCAATAACATGGGATAAAAATATCTTAATTGATAGCTTTTATCTGGGCAATCTACTCCCCACAATCTGTGGGGTAGTTGCAATCTGGTTAGCTTGATAAAAAGTTGCTTATGGTGCCAAGTAAAAGAGATAAACCAGCCATAAAGTCTCTTAAATATCTGTCTGGGAAACATCAAAGGAAGCATTCACAAGGGGTATAGCAAATAAGGAAGGACATTCATTTTAAGAACAGCTTTCCGACCGAGCTAGGATATTGGATTTGCCTCCCATCTTTGACGGTCTTGTTTAATGTTGTCAAACAAATGGACATAGTTCACGTTAAATAAATGATCAAAGACGGATTTAATGAATATACTGAAATAGGAAACCATCCCCGTGACCATTTAAAAGGAAACTAGGATTTGCCCTCAACATCACGTATTTCCGCAAGACCTCCCATAGGCAGGCCTCCAACTTTGTAAAATTAATCTTAAAGCCCGAAAAAGTGACAAGCGAATTAATGCATTGCATCACGTGAGCTACCGAAATTGCGGGATTTGACAAAAACATAAGACCATCTGCATTCAACATAATCTTATGTGACTTCTATCCCACTTCTGGGGCCGGTATGTTGGGATAATATTCCTAATTGCGCAGGATGCCACCGAATCTAGGATTGTTGCAGGGATGGGGAAGAGATCAACCCTCGTGTGCAATTTATGCGGGTTAAAGAAGAAAATAAAATCCCTACTTGTGAGGCAGATTTGCCTCCAGACATCCACCAGCTCTAGTTCTGCACACAAATTCACTAATTGCTTACATTATAACGAGGATATTGGGGGACGTTTGGATGTTCTGTCCACAGTAGGGCCATAAGACAGTCAAAATTTCTTTCTACAATAATGTGCCACGATGCAAGATAACTTAATTTGGGAAAGGCATCTTCCAGGAGCTTGAGAGGATGCACCGGGTGGCAATAAACATTCAAAATAATGTATTAATTCCCATAGTTCAAGGCTTTGAGGATTACGATCCTTCCATGGGTGTTTAATATAATCTAGTAATTTAAATGAAAGATTCTTCCTATCCATTATGATTTCCCCCACTCTTAGTATTAAAACATGAGAAATAAACCCGATCAAACCCTCCTGCTGTAACGTCAAACGTTCCTTGTAATCAAGGTGCATCTCCTGCAATAGAACAACATTCACTCTCTCTTTTGTAAGACGATAAAGTACATTTTCCCTCTTGAATGGCAGATGGCTCCCCTTAATGTTCCAGGTACACCGCTTAAGCACATCATTATCCATAACATACTGTAGCAACATTTGAACTCGAGAGAATTTCATATCGAATTACACATCGCTAAGCATTGATGACAAAAGACTCATCGAGCTTAAATCTGTACAAACTAAAACTACTGCAACTAACAAGCAGTAAAAACTTTCCAAAGCTAAAAACATTTAAAAAAGAACGAAGCAAAATCCAAAGTACCAATGACACTTGATAGAGTTTTCTCTGCTTCCGTCCCCCCCACCACCCTACCCAATGGGGACGCTTACATATCACAAATCTTTATCTTCTGCCCGCTTCCAATATGGCATCCAGGGCAATTAATAACAATTAATAGGTGGGCACTTAATCATCACAACCACATTTGTATCTCGCTCCAGCTTGAGCCACACCCCAGACACAAGCAAAGAAAGAGAAAAAGAGTATGATAGTATGAAGAAGTTAAAAGTGAGTATTCTACCAATCCCCGACTATAATTTAACACTGGTTGATACCAGAAAAATCCAACAAAATTTCTTTAAGAGAGAAACATGATTATCTCAACATCCAGCTTACTTTAAAATGTCCACAAAGTTTTTGCTTTCGCTGGAGAGTCAGACAAGTTCATTGATCCATTCAAAGCAATACGAAGCACCGTTGGGAACCATAAGGAATACTGAAACCTGAGTTCCATTACTCTTCGCTTGACGTCATCACAATATTTTATTTTCTGTATCACCACCGCTGAAAGTCCTGAAAAAACATAATCCTGGAGCTCTCATGAATTAAAGCCATCCGAATATACATTGAGCTTCCATCAGTCTTCCATCAGTTTTAAATTATATTCCTGGATGTTCTGGAGCCGTGTCATTTGGTACTATCGTCTACATTTTCCCCAGATCGCACATTCTGCCAATCCCCGATAATCCTCGACTCCGTTGTTATTTATGAACCTTCTGTCTGTGCCTCAAAAATATTCAATATCTTTGCCTTCAATGATTTGTGGGGAAGAGTTACAAAGACCCACAACACTGAGAAAACAAAAATAAAACACAAGCTCTGAATGTGAGATTATTTTTTCTTTGTTTCCTTATCTGAGGAAGGATATAATTATATTGGAAGTAGTTTGGAGATGTTTCATTTCATGTATTCCAGGAATGAGTACCTTATATTACGAAGGCTTTAACAGGTCACTCTTGGAAACAGAGGTGATCTTATTGAAGTATACAAGACCTAGAGGAGAGTGGATCAGATAGATACCTACTGGGTATAGTCCAAATTTATTGTCATTTTTATAGAATCTCTTCAGTGTGGAAGTAGGATATCCCATCCATTAAGTCCACACTGACCCTCCGAACAGCATCCCCCCGATCTGCCCGCCCTTCCCTATCCATGTGACCCTGCATTTCCCATGACTATCCTACCCATCCCTGGACACTATGGGCAGTTTAGCATGGCCAATCCACTGTAAGTTGCATATCTTTCGACTGTGGGGGGTAATTGGAGCATTGTGAGGAAACCCCACATAGAGCGTCGCCCGAGGTTGGAATTGAACCCAGCTCCTTGGTGATGTGACGTAGCAGTGCTAATCACAGATCCAACATGCACACCCGGTAGTTCTCTTAGTTAATTGTGGCTGACTAAAGAAATCTGCCTGACTTGTTTCTTCCACTGAACCTGACCCAGTCTGAGACCTTTATGATCTGCCATATCACCAACCTGGTCACATTTAAAATTTGTTGGGAGCAGTGGAGGAGTGGGACTAGAAAAAGAAACAGTGACTCCCTCTAATCTCAGTCAGAGCAGGAATTAGGAGAAATTCACCAAGTGGGATTTCATTAAAGCGGAATTCTCTTTCCCAGAAGTTTGGGATGGCTGAATCTTTATATTATATTGAGCTTGGTTTCACCTGATTGCCCATAGACAGGTGAATCAGGGATTATGGCACATGGAGAGAGAAGTGTAGTTGGGACCACAATGAAATGATCCATGAACTTATTTACTGGTGGAGTAGTGTCCAAGGGCCGAATGGCTCACTCGTGTCCCTCAGCCCTGTGTTCTGTTGTTCTATTCAGCCCTTCGGACTTGATACAGAGGGGAAGATCGAGGCCACTCCGATGGTGACGTGTAGTTTCGGAAATGTTCTTGGAAAATCCGGCTGGGTCAGGAACCGACCCCCACCCCCAATCCCTCTTTCCAGGCTCCCCCTCTCTGTAACTTCTACTCCATGTTACAGACCCAGAGTCGCTGGGAATACAGCCCCCATACCCCACCCGGGGTTAACTCAAACAAATCATCTGCTCTCCCTGAATGCAACATTGTACAACACAACTTCCAGGAAAATACCCAGTTACTTTCCAAAAGCATAACATGTGAAATTAATAAATAGGAACAAGAGTAGGCCATTCGGCCCATCAAGCTCTCCCTGTCATTTAATAAGAACGTGGCTGATCTACTCCAGGTCTCAACTCCACTTTCTTGCCGACTCCTTGTATCCCTCCATACCTCTCTGGGTTAGGGAATTCCAGACATTTACTATATACTGAGAGAAGACATCACTTTGCATCTCAGATTGAAATCGATACTTCTTTTTCGGTACCTATATTCTCGAGTGTGACACTCTGCCCAGGAATGGAAACAACTTCTCAATATCTGCCTTCTCAAGTCCTTTCTGTGTGTTGGATATTTCAGCAGTATCACTCACCATTCATTTAACCCCAATGAATAATCACTTCACTATTATAGAGGTTCTCAGTAAGTCAACCTTTTTATCCCAGGAAGCCGCCTAATGTCCCAACCTAGTTACTTGCTGCATCAGCATACTGACGTTATGTTTCATACACAGGAAGACTCCAATCTCTTTGTACTGCTCCTTTTCTGGAAGTCCTCTTCGTTAAGTGACAGCCTGCCTTTTGATTCTCAGTGTCATCCACAAACTCGGATGTATATTGCACTCAGCTCCCTCCTTCAGGCTGTCAGTATAGATTGTCAATAACTGATGCCATCGGACTGATATGTGTGGTATTCCAGCAGATTCACATTTATCATAAAGATCCACTAATCCTGACTCTCTGATTTTGATGTGTTAACCAATCACCATCGCATGTTAATACATTATTCGTCATCCTACGAGCTTCTGGCTTGAGTAAGATCTTTTATTTGATCATACCATGTGGAAAATCTCTGGAAAGCCTCTTGTCTATCAGATTCCCCCCATATCAAATCCGCATGTTATATTTTCAGGCATCTCCAGAAAAAGTTTGCATGATCTTACAGGGCAAAATATAACTTTCACGAAACCACATTGACTGTGTGTGAAGCTTTCCTCAATGTCCATGCTGGCCAGGTTTTCCAAACTATACGAGCCCCATCTGCTTTCATTTGGCCCATATGCCTCTAAATATTTCCCATTCATATGTTTGTCCAAATGAGTTTCAAATGTTGCAGCTGTACATGGATTTACCACTCTTCCTCTGGCAGCTCATTCCATTTCCACACCACCCTCTGTGTAAAAACATTGTCTCTGTATCCCTTGTAAATGTTCCCCCTTTCAACTTAAGCCTATGCCTTCTATGGTTGAACTCTCCCATCCTGTGGAAAAACCCTTGGATATTCACCCGATCCATACCTCTCATGATTTCATAAACTTCTCGAATGTCAGCCCCACAACCTTCTACACTCCATCTGATACTAACTTCAAGAACATATATTTAAAGATAAGTACTGCAAATTTGAAACTATATTAAACATGACAGTAAAACAGTACTCAGCCCAAACTTCATACTGTTATTTGTCTTTCTCCATATTAAATACAGAGGCAGCATGAAACTCTTACGAGTGCCAATAAGAGGTCAAGCACCTGAAATTATTTGTCTAAAGGGGGTGATGATCTCGACAATGAAAACGTATCTATGGCCAGATCTATATAATACCATATAGTCAAAATGCCCCCTCCTGGCCTCCCTATGGCCTTGTGTGCTTGTGTCTTGCTTATCTTGCACTCAATAGAGAGAACCCCTTTCCCCCAGTTACATCTTAATTTAAACCCGTTTTACATACTCTTCATTTATCTTTTGTCACACTCTCTTTTCCCTGTCACCCATTCGCCATCTCTGGCATGGGGTTTAAAAGCACATTTTCTATTCATTTTCAGTACTGAAGAAGTCTCACACTAGACTTGAAACACTAACTCTGTTTCTCTGTCTCTGCAGATGCTGACAGACCTGCTGTGTTTATCCAAAAATGAATAGGGGCACAGAACAAATTTTCGATAAAACAAATAACGATCGATACTGGAAATAAAGTACCAAAAATTGCTGGATAAACAGGGAGCTTTGTAGAAGGTTCACTGGACCTGCAAGTTTATATCTGTATTCACTCCAGAAAATGCTGCAACATCTTCAGCAACTTCTTCAGCAATTTCTGTTTTTGAACAATTTCCAACGACATATGTCAAAGATGCCCAAACATTCTGTCCAACATGGAGCGCTGTACACTGGGAACTAAACAATAACGCATAAGTTCCTTGACTCTGAAACTGCAGAAGGCTGGCATCACTGACACTGCGGAGTTCAGAATCATCGTCAGGGAGAAAAACAGAAGGAAACACATTCACTTCAAATACTGAAGATGGTATTACTGAAAGGAAAAGATTCAGATTAGTACCTTAAATTGATTGGTGAAAGTAACAAATTGGAGGCGTGACACCAAGGAAAGAATTTCACCAGAATGAGAATATGAAAATGGAAGGGTTGCCACACCAGAAACCAGAGTAGGTCAGTGAATACAGGGCTGTTGGGTGAATGGGTCTCGGTGTGAACTGGGGGAGAGTCAGTGGAATTGAATTGTAGACATTGCAGCTTAAACTGGGTTATCATCTGATGCTGTAGATCACAGCAGCAGCAGAGGCAGAATTGTATTCAATGACAATCTGCAACCTTTCGCTCAGGATAATCTCTCAGTAGACTATTACCATCAAGCAGATCTATGGTTCAGTGCCGAGTGTGGGTGAACATGCCAGGGTCAGTACCATGTGTACCTTTACCTGAAGACAACCCATCAAAGCTACCACAATTGACTGGTTACATTCGAAACAGCAGAACTAACATCTGGTACAGAGGCAGAAATGATCCCACGACTAACAAATCAGATCTAAGCTCTGTCATCCTGCCAAATATATGCATAAATATCGATGGACCATTAAACAAGTTACTGGAGGAGAGGACTCCATAAATATCCACATCCTAAATAATGGAACCGTTCTGTACATTAGTGTAAAAATCAATTATGTGGTGTCTGCACTATCCTCAGCCAGACATGTTGAGTCAATGATCCACCTCACCCTGTCATGATGCCCACAGAATCACAACTAATTCGATTCACTGCGCGTGACATGAAGAAACAGCTGAACACAGTAGATACGACAAAGGTAATGGGCCCTGACCCCATTCCTGCAATAGGACTGAAGAGTTGTGCTACACAACAAGCCGTGTCCCTGGGGAAGCTGTTTCATTCCAGCTCCAAATCTGACATCTCCCTGGCAATGTGGAAAATTACTCAGCTATGTCCAGTTCCCTAAGAGGGGAATAAATACAATCTGACCAATTAGCACCCCATCAGTCCCATCACGACAGTCAAAATTGGTGGGAGTTCTTTTTTTAACAGAGTTGCCAAGCAGCTCAGTGTGGTTTCCAATAGGTCCCCATGCGGAGATAGTGCTGTTGTGGAATTGTCATTGGATTATTAATACTGACCAGGCTAATGCTTGGGCAGCTGGTGGCAGCTGGTGGAATACTAAAAACAATTATTAACATATCGAGCTGTAAAATCTGGTGTCAGTAACAGTGATCTTGTGTCCAATGTTGATTGTAAACATCGATCTCCTTCCCAATGTACTTTCAGGAAGTGAGTCTCCCGTGCTTTCCTTGTCTGGCCTAAAAGTGACTCAAAACACAGACATGTGATAAACTCTTCAATGGTCTCTGAAACAGCCAAGCAAGACACTCAATTGTATCAACTGGTCCGAGCTCTTAAAGGATATACAGCCGGTCCCAACCTTAGTGTCGGAAAAGGGAACAGGAAACATAGTCCTGTTGACCATGCAGAGACCTCCACCCTAACATCTGACGGTTTGTGACAACATTTGCAGAGCTTTCCCACAGACTGCACAGGAACATAGGGAAATGAGTACTTCACACAACACATTGAGCTTTCCCTGTGCTAGTTAATGGCTGAACATCTCCTTCATGCAGTTTTACCCATACAATATTCGTATGCCTTAATATGTTTAAACATTGTGAAATATAAAATGAGAACTGCTGGAGTCCCTTCAGCACATCAATTTTGCTCCTCCATTCAATATACAGGCAGTTCTCAGATAACGCGTGTTGATTAAATATAATTTGGCCGCAATGTGATTCATGAACCTTTATCCATGAAGTGAACTCTCATTCACTGTGACGCGATTCCTTGCCAGGAACCAGCTGAACAGCACAACCCAGCCTCAGGATCCTCTGTCTGCAAAATGTACAATCAATGTGTTCAGCTAAAACAGGAATGCAATCCGCTCTGGAAGCCTTGAAACTGAGCCTGAAACCGGGAATTGTAGTCTACATTTAGAAAGAACTTTATTTCAAACAGTGGGAGAATCTTGAGGAGAACTGAAATTTCCCCATCGGCATCACGTGGTCAGTCAGCCACATGCACTTTCTGGAGAAGAGTGTGGTGAAAGGTACACTGCTGTAGTCAGTGACTGTAGTTTGAAAGTGTTACATTTAGAGGACAGTTTCATGACTATATGTGATTTAAAGATGTATTTTAGACTGTGCTAGTGTGTGTTAGACTAAAATTAATTTTTGCCTTTACTGATATTTTGAGGGGTTCGCCCCTTGCCCTCTTTTTCCCATAGACCCCATTATTAATATTGCAGGATTTTCTACAAAACGGTGTTGCACAGGAACACAGCTGCTGCGCCATTGGAGAACAACCTGAACTGATAGCTGATCTATCTTCACACGATACTCCAGCTCTCTCCCTACCCCTCAAATTTCCAGAAATCCTTATTTATATTCAGCGCCTTGGTTTCCACAGCCTGATCTGGGAAAGAGTACCCCTGGTTCGCCAGTCTCTGAGTGCAGACATTTATTCTCATCTCAATGCAAAGTGGCCTGTCTGTACCTAAAACTGTGGTCCTTTGTTGTAGACGTCCACGCCAGGGAATTACCATCCCTGCTTCCAATCTGTCTTGCCCTGTCAGAGTTTTATATATTTCACTGTGATCACCACTCATTTTCCTAAACGGCATAGAATACAAGCCCAGTCACCCCAAACTCCGCTCCAACAACAAACCTGTCATCCCAGAGATCAGTCTGGTCATCCTTCACTGCTCTCCCTCAATGTCAGGTTTGTCCTTTATTGGATAAGGAGACCAAAGCTGCACACAATACTGTAATATGTCCGAGATGCGGTCCCACTAAGGCCCTGTACAGCTGCACTTACTCTTACTCCTGTACTCAATCCCCCTAAAATGAAGGTGAATACACCATTTATCTTCCTACCTGCTTTCTGCTCCTGCAATATTGCTTTCAGTGACTGGTGTACAGGGAGATCCAGATTCATTTCAATGTCACAGTTCCCCACTTGCAGGGTCTATATACACTGGTCAGCGTGCCAATGCCATTCCCAGTATTGACTTCTGGCTTTAGAACTCATTGCCCTATATGTACCGAGAGGGCTGCGCAGAAATAAACAAAAATGCAGCTAAAGTTCCTTTATAGAGCAACATTTTTCAACCACGCCCTTTTTCAAATCAGAGGCTGCGATTTTATTGTTCCCATCAATGTGCACAATATCTAATCTCTCCCATTGGTCTCCATCTGCCACGTATTTTCCCAGTAATTTCACTTGTCTCAGTCACTTTGGAGTTTTTTTACATCCCCCTCACCCACTCACATGCTGTCATCGTTCAGTGCTGTCAGCAGAGTTGGGGATATTGTATTTGAGCCCCTCAACCAAATATATGGTGTGTATTGGGAATAGCTGGGGCCAAAGCCACGATCCTTGCTATATCCTACCAGTCTTCCATTTAAAAAAAACATTGTTTTATTCCTACTCAGTGTTTCCAGCCAGCTCTCCCATTCTAAAACCATGACCATATATTAGCCTCAGTCCCACAGGATTCGAATTCGCACAATAGGCTTGGGGCTTGATCAAAACACTTTCTGAAATTCCACTCGTATTGCATTGATAGCTTCTCCATAATTTTGCTAAAAGCCACTTTCTCAAATATGACTCCCATTTCATAAATCTCTGTTGACTTTGTCGATGCCCATTAATGTCAGTCCAATACTTTCTTTAAACTGGTTAGTTGCTAATTTCATTATATTCCCTTTTCTCACCAGACTAAAGATCCCTAGTATTGCTAGGAAGCTTTCTTTTTTGTTTTGTTTTCCTCTGTGGAGGCAGAACTGAAGCATTTTGTCCATAGTTCTGCTATTTCCCGGTCCTCAATTATCTGGTATCAAACTATAAGAAAGCTGCACATTTCTTTCTCTTAATTTTGCCATTGACATATTTTCATAAAATATTACAAGTTCTGTCTTATAAACTTTGTGAAGATATTCTTCAGAAACCTATCAATTCCTATTTTAAGGTACTCAGTGATTGACCTTCCACAGCCATACAATCACAGCAGCAAAGATGCTGTATCATCAGAAATATAGCACGGTCTAAATGAGGCCCATTTGCCAACACAATACCCATAGCCGTAAATCTTGAGGCATTTCAAGTGCACTACCATGTATTTTCTAATGGTTTTGAGGTTACCATGACAACTCCCCTCTCAAGAATTGCATTTCAGACCCCAACAAACTCTGGGTGAAAAGCAATTCTCAAATCCTCACTAAACTGCAAACCCTTCACGTTATAAATGTGGGCCTTTGACTAAAAGGAACAACTGCTTTCCATCCACCCTGTAATCTTATGCGCCTGAATTACGTCCCCCTCAGCCTCCTCTCCACCAATCTAAACAACTAAAGCTTATCCAGCTTCTCTCTATAGCTGATATGCTCCATCCAAGGGAACATCCTGGTGAATCTCCTTTGCATCCCCTCCAGTGCAGTCACATCCTTCCTGTAATGTTATTCACAGAACTACACACAGTATTCCATCTTGGCATCACCAAAGTTCCGCATAGCTCATATAATCTGTGCCTCAATGAATCAAGGTTATGTTTATAGTCCCCTATGCTTTCCCAAATTGTGTATTAACTGGTCCATCACATTCAGGGATGTGTGGAGAAGCACCCTCTGACCTTCCTAGTGTGCTGCCATTCATTGAGTCCTCCCCTGTCTGGTTCCTTCTTTCAAAGTGTATCACCTCATATTTATCAGGGTTACATTCCATCTGCCATTGAACTTGCCAGCTGACCATTCCATCTGTATCTTCCTGCCTTCCTCCTCACTGCCAACCAACCGGCCAATCTGCGTATCAAACCCAAACTAACTTATCACACTCCTCACCCCTCGTCCATATTCACAGCTACATTATTTTTTGAGTACTACAAATATTAAAAATGAAAATTACACAACATCCGGTTAGAGTCCAACAGGTTTGTTCGGAGGTACTAGCTTTCGAAGCGCTACTTCTTCATCAGATGATTGAGTGCTTTGATGAAGAAGAAGCGCTTCGAAAGCTAGTGCCACCGAATAAACCTGTTGGACTATAATCTGGTGTTATGCGATTTTTAGCATTGTCCACCTAGTTCAGCACCAGCACCTCTGAATCACAAACAATAAGGGACACAGCACTGAACCCTGTGGTATACATGAGACACTGGTCTCCAGTCACACAAGCAGCCTTCTACCACCACCTTCTGTGTCTTACCACTAAACATCATTTGGATGCAATTTGGCAAGTCACTAATGAGTCCGACCTGTTCCCTGGTTAGTCTGATTCCTGGACACATTTGTGCAATATCTGGAAATTCTCCCTAACTTGCTCTGCCAGCAGGTTTCCATGCCCCGTGTGAGTGAGTCCCCTACGCGTGCAGAATTTCCTCCTTTTTGCAGCCTTAAATGGTCTGTACTTTATCCTGCCATTATTTCCCTTGAATGTGGATTAGACAGCCGGAGAAACATCCTGTTAATTTCCAACTTGTCATATATTTTGTGACTTTATATATTTCACAGGGACCTATGTCTTATTCTGTGAAACTCTAGAGAACACAGGCCGAGTTTCCTCATCACGCAATCTCGCCAATTGAAGGATTAATCTGGAGAATGTCCATTGAACTTCCTCTGTCGTCAGTATATTCTTTCTTAGATTTGGTCACCAAAACTTTACTCAATATTCCAGGTACAGTACTCAACGACGCGCTGTTAAACTGCTTCAACATGTCTTTACATCTATATTCTGACTCCCTCAAAGCAAGGCAATTCAAACTTTAACTTATCACTTGCATATATTCCTCCAAATACCCTTCACATTTACGAACTCACTGTGTGAGTTCTTATAGAAACCCTTCTCATAATCTAAAATATGTAAATTCTACTGGTTCCCCATTATCTATGCTGTAAGAATCAACTTCAAACAATTCCAAAGCTTGTCAAGTATGATTGCCCTTTCAGAAATGCATACATACTGATTCTCTCCAATGTTGCTGTTAATTTCTAAATAACGAATATCACATCCTATATAATAGATTCCAACAGTTTCCCCACAAATGTCAAGTTAATTGGTCTGCAGTTCTCCACACTATCTCTTCTTCCCTTTGTAGATGCTTGGATCACTACCGTTCATCTATAGTGCTTGGATCCAGACTATGCAGAATGCACTTCGTAATAGAACACAGTCATCGACAGTGCAACTAATACTTCTATTAGTGGTTTATTTCTGAAGAGTTTGGTATGAAGTACATCTGGTTTGTGAAGGGTAGCAATGCTCAATCCAGCTGCATGTTCAAGTCAAGCCTTGTTACTGATATAAATTGACTTTATGTCTTTCAGTCCACAACTCCTATATGATGACGTCGTGTTTCAGGGTGATTTCCTGGATCTTCCTCCATGAAGACAGATGCAAGGTAACTGGTTATTTACTTGGCCATTTCCCTGTTATCCATAATAAGCTCGTCTCTCCTGATTGCAGATTTCCACATTTGCTTTTCTCTTTCCTTTGAAATATAGATAATAGATTTATGCAACCTTTGTGTTCCTGTTTGTTTGCATGTGTGTTCGCTTTTTGATTTCCTTACCCGTTTCATGGCCCTCTTTTCTGGATCGTAAATTTCTGAGAATTTTCAGGATTCCACAATGTCTGAAATTCTTCTGAAGTCACTTCCTGTGATTAATATAATCTTTAATTTATTATGCTAATCATTGTTAATTCACTTTCTCACTCTTGGGTGTTCTACCCGAAATAAATGTATTTTTCAGACTTTGTAGTATTTCTATAAACCTCCTGGTCCTGACCATATATATTCAGGAACACTGCAGGACAGGAAAGAAATAGCGGGGGACCTGGTTGGTACTTTTGCATCATCGGTGGCTAACGGGTGAGGTCCTGGAGGACTGGAGGGTAGGGAATGCTGTGCCGTTATTCAAGAAGGGCTACAAAGAAAAACCGGGGAAGTAGAGACCAGTAAACCTAAAATCTGCAGCAGGTAAGTTACTTGAGAAGATTCTTAGGGAGAAGATATACATGCATTTGGAAAGACATAGCCCTGTGAATGGGAGATTATGGCTCACAAGTTTGTTAGACTGCTTTGATAATGTGACCAGTAACTTTGACAAGGGCATTGTTGTATATTTAGTCTATATGGATTTCAGTAAGGCCTTCAATAAGGTTCTACATGGTACGCTGCTCTGGAAGGTTAGATCACATGGAATTGAGGAGGAGCTGGCAAATTAGGTCCAAAATTGGCTTGATGATAGGAAGTAGAGGGTAATCGTCGAAGGATGCTTGTCGGACTAGAGGCCTGTGATGAATGGCATGCCTCAGGGGTCGGTGCTGGGACTATATATGTGTGTGTACACACACACACACACACACACACACACACACATATCTATGATTTAGCTGAGAATGTACAGGCATGATTTGTAAGTTTCAAGGTGACACTAAAATAGGTGGAATCGTGGACAGTGAGGAAGCTTATCAGAAATTTCAGAAATTACAGCAGTACATTGATTAGGTGGGGAAGTGGGCCGAGAAATGGCAAATGGCGTTTAATTCAGATAAGTGTAAGTTCTTGCATTTTAGAAAGTCAAATCAAGGCAGGAGTTTCATGGTGAATGGCAGGGTCTTAAGGAGTGCAGTGGAACAGAGTGACCCTGGAATTCAGGTGCACAGTTCTCTGTAAGTGGAGTTCCAGGTAGACAAGGCACTGAAAACGGCATTTGACTCACTGGCCTTCATCAGTTAGAGCACTGAATATCGAAATTAGGGAGTTATGTTGTAGTTATACAATATGTTGGCGAGTCCATACTTGTCGTGTCATGTTCAGTTTTATTCACTTTGCTTGAGAAAGGATGTTATTAAACTGGAAAGAGTGCAGAAGAAATTTACAAGGATTTTGCCAAGACTCAATGGTCTGAGTTATAGTGAGAGGTTGAACAAGCTAGGAGTTTTTAACTTTAGAATGTATGAGGCTAAAGGGGATCTGATAGTAGTGTAAAAGATCATGCGAGGCATGGATAGAGTGAATGCACTCAGTATTTTTTTCCCCAGGATTGGGCAACCACAGACTAGAGGGCATCAAGTTAATGTCAGAGGGGAAAGAATAAAAGGGAACCTGAGGGGCAATTTATTTTACACACAGAGTGGTATGCATATGGGACGAGCTACCAGCAGAAGTGGTTAAGGCGGGTACATTCACAAAATTTAATAAAACATTTGGACAAGCACACAGGTAGGAAAGGATTAGAAGGATACAGGGAAATATTTTGTTCGGAATGAACCAGTTTGGCCGAATGGCCTGTCTCCGTGCTGTAAGACTCTGTGAGTCTAACAACCATTGTTCTCCTACTGAATGTTATATTGTACTCCCCAATTCACTGGAGCGAACTTGACACTCTAGCCTCTGGGCTTCCATGATGTTTGACCAGAATGTTCAACCATTCCATATTGAATGCAGACGCCGTGTAAAATACAACATATTAATGTCACTATTCCTCCAAAGTTGCTTCAGAGCAAGGTTAGTAATTAGTCCTTCCGACCACACAATAAACAATAGGTGCAGGAGTAGGCCATTCTGCCCTTCGAGCCTGCACCACCATTCAATATTATCATGGCTGATCATCCTTGATCAGTATCACACAGCACCAAATCCGAAATAATCTACCTCTAGTTTGGTTCACAACATAATCTTCAACCTACCTGATATACACTTATGGAATTTATTTTTCACAACATTAGCAGTCACTTAGTTAACTCAGTTTCGATGCAACGTGACACCATCTATTATTACTGCAGAACCCACGAGTATTTGTTACTCATTCACAGGATGGGGGCTTCATTGGATAACCAGCATTTGCTGGCCATGCCAGACGGCAGTTAAGAGTTAACAGTGTTGTCTTGGACCTGGAGTGACGTGCAGGCCAGACTAGGTAAGAACAGCCAGTTTCCTTCACTAAAGGACATTAGTGAACCAGATGAGTTTTTCCAACAATCAACAATGGATTCTTGATCATCATAAACTCTCGGTACCAGATACTTATTGAATTCAAATTCCACAATGTGCGATGGCAGGTTTTGAATCCATCTCCCCAGAACACTACCTGGGTCTCTAGGTTAAGAGCCGAGCAATAATATCAGTATGTCATAGCTTCCCTTTGCATATAGTTGCATATCTAATTTCCAGAGCATATGATGCAAAACATTTGCGGGACAGTTTTGGTTCAGATATATAACACAACAAGTTTGTTTCTCCTTGCTATTTATAAGACCCACCCAACTGATTCTGTGGAATCTGATGGACAGGGCCTGTGTCGTTACTAGGGATAGACTTGGATAAGGCATTCGGGGAGACTCACCTCGATGCTGAGATGATCTGAAGACATGTCCAGTAATACAGGACAAGCATCAATATCCATTTCGCTCTGTCAGGATAAGTGTCACCGTATATTCTCACTGTTCCCTCACACTCACGGTATTTCTGTTACAGCACCTACCCTCAACCAAGGCTCACGCTCTATCTCCAAATAAGCCTCAAGCACGACCATTCCCGCTGTTGAATTCAGCACCTTCCTCCCCCACATTCTCTGTCCCTGATGCAATAGCCCCGCACACTAATAGCACTACATTCATACAACACTATGGACAGACGCCCTCCGGCCACCTCACCATGTCACACCGCACCTGGGTGAAAGTGAGGTTTGCAGATGCTGGAGATCAGAGCTGAAAATGTGTTGCTGGAAATGCGCAGCAGGTCAGGCAGCATCCAAGGAACAGGAGAGTCGACGTTTCGGGCATAAGCCTCACCTACCCCAGCACTAACAGCAGGGACATCCACTCCCACCCTCACTCATTCTCTCCCTTTCTCCCATTCCAGGAGAAACAACCTGGAATAGGCCAGAAAGGGCCAAGCCGGGTCGTGGAGTGCCGGATATCCGTTCCCTCATCCCCCTACCATGATATGTGGGGAGGATCCTGGAGAGAGCTGGAGAGGACCAGGAAGCCTTGTGTGGAGATTCTGAAACATCCACGTCCCACCAACCGAGTAAGGAGTAATATTCAGTAAGAACAATTCTCAATTCAAACCTACTGTCAGTTCCAAACTCATCTCTCTCACTCGCAGAAGAACAGATATCCCATTGCACAGAGATGCAGGCTTTGAATTACACAGAAGTATTGGTAAATACCCCAATATACTAACATGCACAATGCATACAAGGAGATAAGCATGCAAACACATAGAAGCACACAAAGACATATACCGTCACACACAAATAGACACAAACACAGATAGAAACACACAGGCTGATACACAGACAGACATAGTCACGCAAATACAAAACAATAACAAGCACATGGACACACACACACATATAAATGCACATTAAGACACAGACAGTAGTGCCATTAAGTCACAAATAAACACATTTTTTTTTATTTATAAGGAGATCAAAGATTCTAGGGAGAAGATAGGAGACTGATGTTGAGGAACATATTAGAAATGACTGAATGGTATATCAGACTCGATAGGTGTAATTCTGCTCCTTTTTTAATGCTCATGTGGTGTCATGCTCTTCCTGAGACAGCAGCAGCATCATATTTGATTGGAAAGAGTCAGTGGTAATGTGGGAAAAGATTGGAGGGCAGAATGGTTAATGTCGATTCCTAGTTATTGTACCACTATATCCGAAATGGGGCAGTGATTTGACATGAGGATAAAACAGTTTTTAAAAAATGTGTCCCACAGTGGAAGAAGGATGTCCCTTTCCCTTCACTGTTGTGCTGTTTGTGGTGTCCCCATCCTCAGAGAGCAGTGAAGACTCGGTTAATTAAGGTATTTTAGTTTGAGCTTGACTGATCTTTGCTGGACAGCAGAGTCAATGTTTATTGGGAACAGACAGGAGACAGATGGTCAGACACACTCGGATCAGCCATGCGCATTCTGAATGGTGTCGCCAAATGGCCAACTGCTGCCCCTTTCCAATGTGTTGTTCCATCAACCCACCCTCCCGGCTGTTACAGGAATATACTGCTGCCCCTACTCCATGTGTTGTTCCCTCAATCCATGCTCCCTGCCGTTAAAAGATATACTGCTGTCCCTACCCCGTGGGTTGTTCCCTCAATCCACCTCTCAACGCGATTACAGGGTAGACGACCATCCCATTCAGCCAGACTGTATCGTTACAATGAGACGGGAGGAGACCATTCTATCCCTACAAAGAATTACACAGGAATATAGGATGAAGTAATTCAGCTCGTTGAGTACATTACACAGCCCAGAACGAGGCCATTCAACCCGCCTGAAGTGCTGCACAGGAACAGGGATGCTGTCACTAACAGGAAGTAGTAGAGATATATGATTTTTTAAACAAAACTGTAACTAGTTTTGACTCAGAGATCACTGTAGGGTCATAAATTATCAATAATCTATGTCAAATATCTGGATGAACGGACTGAATGGATCAAAGCTGAACTACCTTGTACACCAAAATTATCATTCAATAGATCTTCAAATGGAGGTAGTGAATCTGCATTATGATGTAGACAGGGAAGGTTAGTGAGGATACCCTCAGCAGAAATAATATAATGTGAGTTGTCTATTGCTGCCAGGAACAATTTAAATGGAGAGAGATTGCAGAACTCTGTGATGCAGATGTTTTTCATATTCCTGGTACATGAATCATATGAAGTCTGTCTGCAGATGCAGCAAGCGATTCGGAAGGTAAGTGGAATGATGCTGTTTGTGGCAACGGGTATTGGGTTTAATTAGTAATATTTCACTGTATCTGTACAGGGCATTTCTGAGGCCACATCAGATACACTGAGGGCAGTTTTGATCCTCTGAACTAAAAATAAAACCGGATACAATTCCTTTCAAAGATGTTCAAAGATGCTTCCCTTTACTCATTCCTGAAATGAAGGCCTTTTGTTATCGGGAATTATCTGTTTGGATCTTAGATGAGAAATCTTATTGAGCCACGATTTTCAGAGAAGTCGTTCAGCTGGATACATATTTTCCCTTGGTTAAGAAGACTAAAGCTAGATAATATTTTTTTTTGAATGAGATGCATTGGTATTAACACAAATATTATGAAGATATCAACCCATTTTTAAAAATTACGCAGATGCATATCAACATCTCATCAAATCATAAAACGGGCACATTATTTTCTTTTGCTAATGAAAGGCACTGTGCACAACAACAGCAATGATGCTGCATACAACATACAGTCTATTATCATCCATTGGGTAAAAAATGAGGTCTGCAGATGCTGGAGATCACAGTTGAAAATGTGTTGCTGGTTAAAGCACAGCAGGTTAGGCAGCATCCAAGGAATAGGAAATTCGACGTTTCGGGCATAAGCCCTTCATCATCCATTCCAGAGAATGTACATGGAGGTGCACATGGTCCAGTTTGGTTTTCAGTTGACATTCTTGTATTTTTCTACACAGAGACGGTGAAAAATATTACTTGCTTCAGAAGCAGCAGCCAATTGGTGTCTCTCTCTCACACACTCTTACTGTGTTCTGCCTGAAAACAAGGGTGAGAGCAGAAAAATCCTGAGTCATCTTTACCACTCGTAGGGGATTCCTGATTAGGATTCATAGGAATCTCTGTACAGTTCGAAGAAAAGGGAATTCAGCCAAATCCAACTGTTCCAGGAAGGAATCCGCATTCCCAGACATTTGTGTGAGCAGAATAAGTTCAAAGTCAGAAAAACATTTTACCATTTGTTCACAGTTCAACTTACTGTGTCCCAGATTTTTCTAGAAAATTACCCAGTCTGATACCGATATCATTGGACACAGCACTCAACTGGTTACAGTTAAAATTTGCTTTCACCAATAGAGGAGTGGGAAAAGATATGAGTGATCCTCCAACATTGGTCAGAACACAAACAAGAGATTCTCAAAGTGTTGGTAAGGTGTGAATTCCCTTCCACAGAAGATTGTGATGCCTGGATATTTCCATGTGTTCAAAATTGTCTATGTAAGACATTTGAAAGACAAATGAATGTAGGGAAATGATACACTGACAGAAAAGTGCTGCTGAGACCTTAATCAGATCAGAGTGCATGGTGGAGCCTCACTCAGAGATGACTCAAAAATGCTTTGCTCTCTCTGATTACAACATGCAATAACAGTACATCCAGGATAATTACAGCCGTTTACTTTGAAATTAGAGAAAATGAAAACATAAGGAACAGGAATAGTTGATTCGACCAGTCAAGCCATTGTATACTATCATGACTGACCTACTGTTAGCATTACCTCCTCCTTAATGGCCAGTTATTCACAATCCTGAGCTGTCTGACAGATCAAAGATTCATGTACCACCTCGTTAAATACTTTCAGTGATGTAGCTCCCCTTACTCTCTAATCCAGATAATTCCTGACATTGATTACCCTCTGTGAGAGGAAAACACTCTCTACACATACACCATCACCTATTGATATGAACAAGAGGTGAACACAGGGGCTCAGGAAAGAGTGAATGGCCTTGAGATCAAGGCGGAGGTTGACTGAGGATGTTATCGGGACCACCTACTTATTTGAGCTTAATGAGAATCAGGGCTAACCTCCCCACTGGTTGGGGTCTTTCAGAGCACAAAGGAAGATGTTTGTGGTCGGTGGCCGACAATCCTCTCAGTCCCGGGACATCTCTTCAGGAGATCCTCAAATTAACTTGCTCAGCACAAACATCTTCAGCTCCTTCGTCAACGCCTGTATGCCCCCATTCCCGGTGCTCCCCATCTATCTCAAGATCAGAAGCAGGGTGATCACTGAAGATCACACAATTTGTCCCCCCTCAGCTCCTGAACCGGTCTGTGTCTATATTCAGCAAGACCCAAACAACATTCAGGTTAGTGCTGTTAAAGTGTCGGTAACATCCATGTAACAGCACGGCCAGACACTGCACATTTCCACACTTAAAAGAGGAGCTCATTCTGCACCTCAAGCTGGTTACATGGATATGTGGAAACCATTCAGCCCATCGAAATGACTGAACAAGAAGAGGGACAGCCCATTCAATCCTCCTGCCTGTTCCACAGGAAGAGGAGGCATCTAGTCAGTACATTGAGCTGTTAAACAGGAACAGGCAGAATCCAGTAAGACCCCTAAACCTGTTCTATAGAACCAGGAGGAGACCATTCACCCCTCGAGACACTTACACAGGAATAGGAGGGTGTCACTGATGCTCCATCCTGGAAAACAAATGGAGCAGATACTGCACTCACAGACGGCTCACGATGTTCCTCGTGGCTCCATTGCCTGTGGGACACATTATACTGTAACCTGTTTTGCCGGCAGTGAGGAAGGAAGCCAAATGTTTTGTGCCAAACCTCAAGGAGGCATCTTCCATCTCCAGGAAGACAGACCCATGTTCTCCGTGGGGGTCAGAAGCTGGTGGGGATAGTTAACTGTTTTAGAGTGAAGGTATTGTGGCTCCTGTCGGGATAGTGGATAACGTGAAGTTCTATGTATGATCACACACCAGATACACTGTATTAATGTTGGAAGAGTTTAGTTAAAGACTGGCCCTCTCTCTCTCAATCGAAATGGGGAGTGGAGTGGAGTGAGAGGGACGTTCTCAGAGTCTTTTAAGCCATCGAGAATCATGTAAACTAAGTAAAGAAAACATAGAACTTATCACGGTATTAGTTCTGTTTGGAATATAATGAGTGACTGTCCATCCACTTCAGGTTCAATGCAATCACCTCTTATTCCTTCAAAGTGCTACAGATTAACCCTCAGGCACTCCCGATGGTACAATCATCCCAACAATGAGTCTAGTGAATCTCCATTACACTCTTTCTGCCAAGAGGATTATTCCTTATAAAGGAGAGAAAATCTGTGCACAATACCATAAATACTATCTCAACAACACTCTCGGGTGGATCACACTAATTCTGTTCCGTCACTTAGCTGTCTCAGCTTCTTTCCTGTGGTATAAAAAGCCATTCCTTCTCACTACACTCCGAATGATATGGCATTTTGAAGTTTCTTACATCTTTGCGTCAGTCATCACCAGAGATGCCGATGGAGATGTATATCACGTTTAGAGGGAGACTCAATCAGAAAGAATTCACTCGAACCAGGGAATGGTCACCTACCTGAATGGAAATTACTTGCAGGAACATGGAAATCAGGCAGAGGAAGGGAGCTATCTTTCCTGTTGCTCTGCTCTCATGGGATGTGTGCAGCCCTGGTCAGGCCAACATGTTATGCTGATCTTGAACTGAGTGGCTGATTCAGCTGTTGCACAGGATAATAAAGGGTAAACCACATTGATGTGGGTTTGCAGTCACACAGAGACATGAACATGGAAGGATAACCCATTGCCTTCTCTACAGGACATGAGGAAAACAGATAGGCTTTTGTTTAAAACAAGTGGTGATGATTTCATTTGCATTCCATCAACTTCCTTCATGAGACACAAAAAGATTATTATTCTGTGCCGGTTGATGATGAGTCAATACCTTGACCACCATGCACTGTCTGTCCATCTGACAGATTCTGTGGAGAGGACAAATTACCCATCTCAAGTGCAAATATGTTGTGACGTAAGCATAGTTAGAAGGGACTTGAAACGGTTAAATCTGGATTTACTAAAGGCACAAATGATGGATTATTCAGCAGTTGCATTGAGGCTGAGAATGTGACTGAAATATCCTGATAGTGGTCCTGGGTAGGATTGGTGAGTGGGGAGAATATGTAGAAATGTGAATATGAATGGAGAAAAAAGATAACGGAGTTTCAGAACAGTCTGGTTTCTCCTCGCGTATTGTTGAGTAAGTTGTGGATAGTAATTTGCTAGTTTTAATCAGTAAGGAATAAATTTTTTGACTGGATCTGAAAATGATGACTTCCAAATTTTAAAATTTGAATATGAACAGCAATTCAGGTCAACTCAGTTTAATGGTCAGATGGAATGACTTACCAGGAACACCAACTATAGCGAGGATGGGATAGTAACCTCCTTGAATAATCCAAAGGATATCTTCGATCCGTGATGCTAATGATATCCAAGGCCGAGAAAGGTAGTAAAGACCCCAGGATAAACTCCGGTCTGTTGCAATATTCCAGTAGAACGTTCTCACATTCTGATCCATTAATTGAACGTCCAAGTCTAATGTTCTCAGATTCTGATCTCTCTTCCTCCGTCTCTCGAGCTACAGATCACTGTTAGTCCAGTCATTGATGCTCCCGCCCATACTAGGATAACACATTGAACCGAGTCCTTAATTAATAGAAGAGGCAAAACCTCCAGTGACACATCTCGGATCCACGGAGACTGACATCAATCACAGTCACTGAACAAATAGCTCCAGCCAACGCCTTTCAATTCAATATTGTTTTATTCAAATTCAAAACAATGATTCAAACTGTCATTTTCTGGATGGGCTATGTGAGGGTGACTGATGGAACAAATCTTGAGGCTGGTAGATCAATTGAGTGTAATCATTCAATCTGTCTTGGATGCAGGTGTAATGCTATAAGTTCATCAGAACGTAAACATGCATCTCTGAATATACATCCTGGAGCTATTGATCAAACATCATAATTTCAATTAAACATTGAGACAATTTTTATAGTTTATGATCTGAGGGGAATGTGTGTCTGAGAAACGTGGGGTTGTAACAGACAAATGGCATGGTTATGTTAACAGAGAATTGAACGTGACAAATGCAATGCAGATTGTTATTCCAGGTTCAGAGAGAGTCAGATGAGGCCTGTGCTATTGATGTGATCGATGTTAGTGAACTGTGATGAAATGTCATTTACTGGACTTCACTTACAGTGTGGCTATGGCATTGTGGAGGAGACAGAAAAGAGAGAATTGGGGGACATGGCAGTTCAGACAGGAGGGAGGGGCAATAATATTCCTCAGTCATCAGTGTTGGAATATTACTCTTTATAACTCATATGAAGAAAAGATTCAAGGATACATCTAAAGTGAGGAATGAGGAGTACAATTTGTTTATTGAGCACAAAATACGAGGACAAAATTATTTTCTGTCCATACTAAACTATGGGAAGTACAAAAAAAAATACACTCATGATATTGAGCTATATAAATTGAAATGTGTATTACAAAATCACGGAAGTGCTGTGCAGTCTATATCAATCATTATTTGTCCCACAGCTGAGATGCTGATTTCCCCTCTGTCAGTGATCCACCTCATTGAAATTGTCTGGCGCATTATCTCAGTACTGAGGGGATTCTGAATTCCTGCTGTTGTTCACCCAGTCTATTTAAATTAAATCACCTTCTCACTGTAGAAAAAAAACACTTGGCCTTTTGGACTCTGTTTAACTGTCAGCAACTCAGCTGTGTGATATTGTTGGCGATAAATGATCTGGGACCACAGCCAGTATCCGCGCAGTGCTTAAACCGTATAGCAATAGATAAAGGCCTTGCAGTCCGTGAGAATTTCTAAATAAAACTTCCATTTTCTGTTTGTTCCTGTCTATCTCCCCTCATGCTGTCTTCTGATCTATCCTACTCACCCGCGTTTAACATCCCTCCAATCACTCCCTGTTTCCAAATTGTTCAGTTGTACAGCTTGATGTTGTGGCCATTTTGGAGAAATGGATAGAGCAGGGACAGGACTGATCATTGGAGGGTCCGTGGTTTAGATGCTTCATTCAGAACAAGGAAGGTACTAAAAGTGGGGCAGGGGTGTGGTTTGGGGTGGGGGAGGGTGGGGTGGCATTGAAAATCAAAAACACCATTACGTTGGTAGAAAGGATGCTTGATAAGGACTCGTGTACTGAGGTAGCATGGGAAGAGATTAGAAACAAAAACGGAGAGGTCACCCTGTTGACTGGTCTCTATTGCCCTCTGAAAAGTTCCAGAGATGTAGAGGAAAGGATTACAAAGATGATACTGGATCGGAGCGAAAGTAACAGATTAGTTGTTATGGAAGAATTTATCTTTCCATATATTGACTGGAAACGCTATAGTTCAATAACTTTGTACAGGTCAGTTTTTGTCCAATGTGTGCAGAGTAGTTTCCTGACACCGTATGTATATAGGCCAACAAATTCCGTTATCACGTTTTACATTGAAAAGTTGATTCTGATACGAAAATCGTAATATTATTATTATTTCTACTGTTAATCTTTTTCCTCGCGAATTAGACAAGACATGCCAGGCATCCCTTTAAGGTTTTATAATTACGTTGAAATCTGTGTCCATGATTATTTACCAAATATTTAACTCGAACTTATTACTATTTTAAATAGTTTCAAAGGCGCAGCTCCCTTCTGAAAGATAACCTGAGTAGCTGGTTTTGTGGATGAAAAGAATCCTGACTGAAATCAGAATATGTTACCTTTTCTCGTGATTCTTCAAAGTTTTTATGCTATAATTTCATTATTTCATCTGTGTTCTGTTACAAATCATCATTTTTTCAATACAAGAACTTTCTTTATCACTAGGTTGACATGTTTCAGAATCTTGCGAATCAGATTATCCTTTCCTTTGCCTTGGAAATATTTCCTTCTCAAAGGTACTTCTTTCACTAATGCTGAAGCAATTAATTTAATTTCTGGCTATTTTGTGGCTCTTCAAAAACAGACAGCTGAAGTAGACGTTTACATTTCCGCCACTCCATGTCCCTAAAAAAAGGCAGCTCCAACTCTCACTATGATCTGCCAGAACTGTATATAAACAAAGAATGTCTCTCTAGTTAGATACATGCGACAATGAATCCTATCAAACCCAAATGAAACCAAATCTTATGATCGAGAGAGAGAAATTGTCACAAGGTCAATACACCCAGATGAAACCTCTGCAGCCTGCCACATCCGGCCAAAAATCGTGATAGACGATGAAGCAACTAACTGGTGGAGTGAGCTCCACAATTATTCCCATTCTATCAATGCATCAGCTCTGCACATCAGTGTAAAAAACAAGGAGATAGTATCTGTACTATCCTAGCCAGCGGTGTTGAGTGGATGATTCAACTCACCGTCATCATGATGCCCACAGAATCACAAATGCCAGTCTGCAACTAATTTGATTCGCTGCACGTGACATGAAGAAACAGCTGAACACAGCAGATACGACAAAGGCAATGGGCTCTGACCACATTCCTGCATTAGGACTGAAGACTTGTGCTGCACAACAAGCCGTGTCCCTGGGGAAGCTGTTTTCTTCTAACTCTAACTCTGACACCACCCTGACAATGTGGAAAATGACTCAGCTATGTCCATTTTATAAGAGGGGAATAATTATAATCTGACCAATTACAACCCCCTCAGTCTCATCACGATAGACAAATTGGGAGTTCTTTTTGACAGAGCTGTCAAGCGGCACAGACATAACTTGCGTAGTGTGGTTTCCAATAGGTTCCCATGTGGAGATGATGCTGTTGTGGAAATGTCACTGGATTAATAATCCAAACCAGGCTAATGCTGTGGCAGCTGGTGGAAGTTAAAAACAATTAATAAAGTATCGAGATCTCAAATCTGGTGTCAGTAACAGTGACCTTGAAGTCAATGTAGTTTGGAAACAAGAATTTGCTTTTCCAATGTACTTTCAGGAAGTGAATCTCCTGTGTTTCCTGGTCTGCCTAAAAGTGACACCGGACAAGAGAGATGTGATCAAATCTACAATGTTCTCTGAAAAGGCCAAGCAAGACACTCTATTGTATCAAACCTCTCCGAGGTCTTAAAGTATAAAACCGGACAGAACACCCAGCCCCAGCCTCAATATGGATAAGGGAACGGGAAGCACAGTCCTGTTGACCCTGCAGAGACCTCCTTCCTAACATATGCGAACTTGTGACAACATTTACAGAGCGTTCCCACAGACAGCACAGAAACATCGGGAATGGAATAGGCCATACAGCACATTGAGCCTGCCCCATTTTAGTTAATGTCTGAACATCTCCTCAATGCACTTTCCCCACACACTGTACACATTCCATAATGTGATTAACCTTGTGAAGCTATAAAATAGGAACTGCGGTAGTCCCTTTGGTCTGTCGAGTTTGCTATCCAATTCAATATAATGATGGCTGACCCTTTATTTCTACACCGTACTCCTACTCTGTCTCCCATCCTTTCGGTGTCTGGACATCCTTATTAGTCTTTAGTGCCTTGTCTTCCACAGCCTAATGTGAGAGAAAATTCCGAAGTTCACCAGTCTCTGAGTGCAGACAATTATTCTTATAAAAATGCAATATGACCTGTCTGCACTTAATACTGTGGCCCCTTGTTTTAGACGTCCCAGCCAGGGGTATTATCATCACTGTGTCCAATCTATCTAACCCTGTCAGAGTTTTATATATTCCTCTGAGATCTCCACTCATTTTCCTAAACTCCATGGAATACTGGTTCACTCGCCCTAAGCTCTGCTGCCACAAAAAGTCTGTCAACCCAGAGATCCTTCGCTGCACTCCCTCAATTTAAGGTTTGCACTTTATTAGGTATGGAGACCAAAACTGCACACAATACTGCACAATGTTCGAGTAGAAGTCTCACCAAAAGCTTGAACAGCTGTACTGAGACACCCTTACTCCTGGACTCAAGTTCCCCTGAAATGAGGGTCAACACCTCATTTATCTTCCTGACTGCTTTCTGCTCCTGCAATATTGCTTTCAGTGACTGGTGTACAGAAAGATCCCAGATCCTTTTCAATGTTACAGCTCCCCATTCGGTGGGTCTGCGTAAACTGGTCTGTGTGCCAATGTATTCCCAGTGTTCGCTTCGGTCTTCAGAACTCTCTGCCCTGCAAGGATATCAGAGGTCTGTCCAAACAATAACAAAAGAAAACTGCAGTTCCTTTTATAGATCGACATTTCTCAACCACTCCCTTTTCAAATACTTGGCTGGCATTTTAGTGTTTCCCAACAAAAAAGACAACACCACACTGCTCTTCATCTGTCACATGTTTACTCATTCACTCCATTTGTTTCAATCACCTTGAAGTTTTTTCACATCCTCCTCACTTTCCATCATCCTAGTTCCGTCAACAGACTTGGAAACTTTGCATTTGATTCCCTCAACGAGATGTTTGAGATGTATTGTGAATATCTGGCGACTCAGCACCAATCATTGAGATGCCTCATGAGCCTTCCAAACTGAAAAACATCCATTTGTTCCTACTCATTGTTTCCTGTCAACACTCCCATTTTAAAACCATGTTCATACATTTCCCCCAACTCATGTGCTTTTACTTTGCACACGAGGATTGGGACTCTATTAAATGTCTTGCTGAAAATCCAAGTTTAGTGCCTCTATTGTTTTTTTTTCTGTAATTAATCTACCAGTCAGTTTCTGAAATATGTTTCCCATTTCATCAATGTGTGTTATTTTTTTCTATGCCCATTATTTTCAGTTCCAGTAATTTCACCAAATTAGTTGATTTACTAATTTCATTCAATATCATTTTCTCATCAGACTCAGGTTTTCTCCTATTGATGGGAAGGCTTCATTTATGTATTTTACTGTGAAGACAGAAGTAAAGTAGTTGTGTCATGTTTCTCTGTTCTCCATTCTCCATTTCCTGTTTCAGATTGTAAGGAAGCTGAAACTTTGACAAAAAAGAACAGCTGTTGTCTATTCACCATGTCCATGTCCCTTGTAATATTAAACCTGAATTACTTACCCACTCAACTTCCTGTCTCCAAAATAAATAACTCAAGCTTATCCAGCCTCTCTCCACAGCTCATAAGCTCCATCCCAGGGAACATCCTGGTGATCTCCTCTGCTCCTCATCCAGTGCAATCACATCCTTCCTGTAATGTGACTCCCAGAACTGCACACAATATTTCATTTGGCCTAACCATATAAAATTCGTATAATCTTGAGTCAATGAATAAAGGCTTTATCTACAGCCATGCTGAACACATCAATTATCATATCCAGTCACATTCAGAAATGTGTGGAGAAGCACCCTCTGAGCTTCCTTGTGTGGTGCTATTCTTTGAGTATTCCTCTGTCTGGTTCCTTCTTCCAAAGTGTATCACCTCATATTTATCAGGGTTACATTCCATCTGCCATTGATCTGACCATCTGACCATTCCATCTGTATCTTCCTGTAACATAAGACCTTCCTCCTCACTGCCAACCACCCGGCCAATCTTTGTGTCAAACACAATCTTACTTATCACATTCCCTCTACCCAATTCACATTCATATCAATTATGAATATCACAAATAATAAGGGAAACAGCACTGATCTCTGCGGTACACCAGGGGAAATTGGGCTCCAGTCACAAAAACAACATTCTACCATGAAGTTGAGTTTGGATACAACTTGATAAGTCACTAATAGGCCCTACATGTTCTCTGGTTGTTCTGTTCCACTTGATATACGTGAAGAATATCTGGGGATTCTCCTTAATCTTGCCCTGCCAGCAGGCATCCATGCACCTCTGTTAGTCAGTCCCCTCCGAGGGAAGAATTTCCTCCTTATTACGTCTTAAATGTAATATCCCTTATCCTGTCATTATTTGCCTTAAATATCGAGTAGACAGCTAGAGAAACATCTTATTCATTTCCACCTCATCACATGTATCATAGATTGTTGAAATTTCACTGCGATCACCTCTTATGCTTTGAAACTGGAGAGTTCGCAAGAAAAATCTCCCCATCAGAAAATCTTGTCATCAGAGGAATTAATCTGGAGAATGTCCATTGGACGTCCTCTATGATCAGTGTACTCTTTCTAGATTAGGTCACCAACACTGCACTCAATACCTCAGATACACTCTCACCAACACTCTATGGAATGGCTTTATGATGTCTTTGCCTCTATATTCTGATTCGCTTAAACAATATCCAACCTAACTTTAACTTTCCAATTACACGTATTCCTCCAATTACCATACAGACTAATTGCATTTACGAACTCACTGTGTGAGTTATAGAGTCATAGAGATATACAGTATGGAAAATTACCTTTTAGTCCAATCTGTCCATATCTAGCAGTCTAGTCCCACCTGCCCGCACCAAGCCTATATCCCCCCAAACCCTTCCTATTCATATAACCATCCAAATGCCTTTTAAATGCAGTAATTGTACCAGCCTCCACCACATTCTCTGGCAGCTCATTTCATACTCGTACCACTGTCTGTGTGAAAATGTTGCCCCTTAGGTATCTTTTACATTTAGATCAGATTGCTCACAGTGTGGAAACAAATCCACACCGATCCGCTGAAGCGCAACCCACCCAGACCCATTCCCCTTCACCAAACTCTGTGGGCAAATTAGCATAGCCAATTTACCTAACCTGCACATTTTTGGATTGTGGGAGGAAACCCACGACGACACGGGGAAAATGTGCAAACTCTACACAGAGAGTCGACCGTGGCGGGAATTGTGAGGCAGCAGTGCTAACCACTGTGCCATCGTGCCGCACAACATCTTTCTCCTCTCAACCTAAACCCTTTAGTTCTGGACTCCCCGAACCCAGGGAAAAACACTTTGTCTATTTACCCTGTCCATGCCCCTCATAATTTTGTTCATCTCTATAAGGTCACCCCTCAGCCTCCGACGCTCAAGGGAAACCAGTCACACTCTAGACAGCCTCTTCCTATAGCTCAAATCCTCCCACCCTAGCAACATTCTTGTAAATCTTTCCTGAACCCTTTCAAGTTTCACGACATATTTCCGAATGGAAGGAGACCAGAATTGCACGCAATATTCCAACAGTGGCCTAACCAGTGCAACATGACCTCACAACTCCAATGCACAATATTCTGATCAATAAAGGAAAGCATACCAAACGCCTCCTTCACTATCCTATCTACCTGCGACTCCACTTTCAAGGAGCTATGAACCTGCACTCCAAGGTCTCTTTGTTCAGCAACATTCCCATGGATCTTATCATTAAATGTTATAAGTCCTGCTAAAATTTGTTATCCCAAAATGCAGCATCTCGCATTTATCTGAATTAAAATCCATCTGCCACTTCTCAGCCCATTGGCCCATCTGGTCTAGATCCTGTTGTAATCTGAGGTAACCCTCTTCGCTGTCCACTACACCTCCAATTTTGGTATCATCTGCAAACTTACTAACTGTACCTCTTACGCTCGCATCCAAATCATTTATGTTAATGACGAAAAAGGGATCCAACACTGATCCTTGTGGCACTCCACTTGTCACAGGACTCCAGTCTGAAAAACAACCCTCCACCTCCACCCTCTGTATTCAAACTTTGAGCCAGTTCTGTATCCAATTGGCTAGTTGTCCCTGTATTCCGTGAGACCTAAACTTGCTCACCAGTCTCCCATGGAGAATCTTGTCGAACGCGTTACTGAAGTCCGCATCGATCAAATCTACTGCTCTTCCCTCATCAATCCTCTTCGTTACTTCTTTAAAAAACTCAGTCAAGATTGTAAGATATGATTTCCCACGCACAAAGCCATATTGACTATGCCAAATCAGTCTTTGTCTTTCCAAATACATCTACATTCTGTCCTTCACGATTCCCTCCAACAACTTGCCAACCACCGACGTCAGATTCACTGGCCTATAGTTACCTGGCTTGTCCGTACCACCCTTCTTAAACAGTGGCACCACGTTTGCCAAACTCCAGTCTTCTAGCACCTGTCCTGTGATTATCAACGGTACAAATGTCTCAGCAAGAAGCCCAGCAATCACTTCTCTAGCTAACCACAGAGTTCTAGGGTGCACCTGTTCAGGTCCTTGGGATTTATCCACCTTTACCCGTTTCAAGACATCCAGCACTTCCTCCTCTGTAATATGGACATTTTTCAACGTGTAACCATCTAAATCATGATATTCTATATCGTCCATATTCGTTGCCAAATTAAATACTGATGCGAAATACTCGTTTAGTATCTCCCCATTTTCTGCGGCTCCACACAAAGGCCGCCTTGTTGATCTTTGAGGGGCCATATTCTCTCCCTAGTTATGATTTTGTCATTAATGTATTTGTAAAAACCCTTTGGATTCTCCTTAATTCTACTTGTTAAAGCTATCTCATGTCCCCTTTTTGCTCTCTTGATTTCCCTCTTAAGTATACTCCTACTGCCTTTATACTCTTCTAAGGATTGGCTCGATCTATCCTGTCTATACCTGACATATGCTTCCTTCTTTTTCTTAACCAAACCCTTTAGTTATCCAGCATTCCCTATACCTACCAGCCTTTCCTTTCATCCTAACTGGAATATACTTTCTCAGGATTCTTGTTATCTCATTTCTGACGACTCTCCATTTTCCAGCCGTCCGTTTACCTGTGAATATCTGCCCCCAATCAGATTTTGAAATTTCTTGCCTAATACCGTCAAAATTGGCCTTTCTCCAATTTAGAACTTCAACTTTTAGATCTGGCCTATCCTTTTCCATAATTATTTTAAATCTAACAGAATTATGGTAGCTGGCCCCAAAGTGCACCTCCACTGACACCTCAGTCACCTGCCCTGCCTTATTTCCCTCGGGTGGGTCAAGTTTTGCACCTTCTGTAGTAAGTTCATCCACATAATGAATCAGAAAAATTTCCTGTACACACTTAACAAATTGCTCTCCATCTAGACCCTTAACGCTATGGCAGGCCCAGTCTATGTTTGGAAAGGTAAACTCTCCTACCCTAATCATCCTACTTTCTGATAGATAACGGAGATCAACTTACAAGTTTGTTTTTTAATTTCCCTCTGACTATTAGGAGGTCTATAATACAATCCCAATAAGGTGATCATCCCGTTCTTATTTCTCAGTTCGACCCAAATAACTTCCCTGGATGTATTTCCAGGAATAGCCTCCCTCGGTACAACTGTAATGCTATCCCTGATCAAAAATGCCACTCCCCCTCCTCTCCTGCCTCCCTTTCTATCTTTCCTATAGCATTTGTATCCTGGAACATTTAGCTGCCAGTCCTGCCCATCCCTGAGCCATGTTTCTGAGATTGCTATGATATCCCAGTCCCATGTTCCTAACCATGCCCTGAGTTCATCTGCTTTCCCTGTTAGGTCCTTGCATTGAAATAATGCAGTTTACTTTATTAGTCCTACCTTGTCCCTGCCTGCCCTGACTGTTCGACTCTTTTCTGTTCTCAGTTGTACCAATCTCAGATTGATCTATTTCCTCACTATCTCCCTGGCCCCCTCCCCCTTTACTAGATTAAACCTTCCCGAGCAGCTCTAGCAAATCTCACTGCAAGTATATTCATCCCCTTCCAATTTAGGTGCAATCCGTTCTTCTGGCATAGGTCCCTTCTACCCCAAAATAGATTCCAATGATCCAAAAATGTGAATCCTTCCCTCATACACCAGCTCCACAGCCATGCATTCATCTGCTCTATACTCCTATGCCTGCTCTCACTTGCTCGTAGCGCCAGGAGTAATACAGATATTACTACTCTCGAGAACCTCCTGTTTAAATTTCTGCCTCACACCCTGCAATCTCCTTCCAGAATCTCAAACATTTTCCTTTCTACGTCGTTGGTTCCAATGTGGACAATGACCTCTGAACGGTCCCTCTCCCCCGTGAGAATATTCTGCACCCTTTCTGAGACATCCTTGATCCTGGCACCAGGGAAGGAACAAACCATTCTGCTTTTTCTCTGCTGGTCACAGAAACATCTGTCTGCACCTCAGACTAGGGAGACCCCGACCGCAATTGACCTCGTGGAATCTGACGTACTCCTTGTTGCATTAGACACAGTCCCAATACCAGAAATTTGCCTGTCGTGCTACATTCCCCTGTGAATCCAATCCCTCACCCCGACATTTTACAAAACAGCATATTTATTTGAAATGTGCAGCAGCCCCAGAAGACTGCTGCACTAGCTGCTTACCTCTCTTACGTTTCTTGGAGTTAACCCATCTCTGTGACTGCATCTGAGACATTCTCTCCTTCCTATAACTGCCATCCATCACATACTGTTGCTGCTATAAATTCTTCATTGTCACTAACTGTCTCTCCAACCGATCCATTCAATCTGATAGGAGTCGCAACTAGAAGCATTTATTGCAGATATAATCCGCAGTAACACTTAAATCCTCAAACCTCCACATCTGACAAGAAGCGCATATGATTCTACTAAGGCGATTTGTGCTCTTTCACAATCTACAGACCCAGAAACACAAAACTGTCTTATTCCTCTACAAAACACTGGCCCAGGTTAAATTAATATTTATGGTTTATATTTTAAGATTAATCAAGAGATATATCTCAGAAAATATATAATTAAGGAAGAACCCACTCTACGATTTTCTGCAGATTTTCTGGAGGACACAGTTAAAACAATTCACTTATCTGGCTGGGGACATTACCCAAACAGTTCCTCCAAACCAGTTGCAAATTTCACTGTTTGTTAATTTTACGAGACACACTCCAATATCGAGCGATACATGAATTCAAACTATTTTGGCAGTAACTGCGCAGGTACATTGTCCTGTCAGTTTCTCCCCCTCACCATGCGCTTTCTTAGTCTGTTCCTTTCCCTCTTAAAACCACTGTTGTTTTGATTTTTTCCCTAAAGTTCCAAAATAATGCAACAGCATACAAAGCAGAAATTGCTGCTCCTGGAATTCGAGGAAATCACCTTCAACACCTAAAATGCCTTAAAAACGCAGCAGCTGTTAGAGCCAGAAATTCTTCCCGCCCAGACTTCTGAAAATCCAAATAAACTACTTCCACTGGTTGTCCGTGGTCTATGCTGCAAGAAATAACTCCGAATTCCGAAGTTTGTCAGGCATGATTTCTGTGTCAGAAATGCATTGTGATTCGTGCAATTTCGCTGTTCATTTCTAAGTTCCCAATATCATTTCTTATATAATGGAATCTAAATGTTTCCCTACATATGTCAAATTGGCCTGCAGTCCTCCACATTATCTCTTCCTCCCTGTGTACATGGATGGATCATGTTTACTACCTTTCAGTTATCTACAAGGGCTTATGGTCTTTGCAGGTTCTATAGTACAATAAAACACAATCACTGACAGTTCAATTAATATGCTGTTTTATTTCTGACATTTTTATATGAAGTATATCTGGCCCATCAGACTTAACAATAATCAATCTAGCGCCATTTTCAAGTACTGCCTTGTTATTGATATGAATTGGTTTCATGTCTTTAATCCACAAGTCCCAGGTGATTACTTGCTTCACACGGAGATTTCCTGACGCTTTCTCCATGAAGACAGATGCAAAATAGCTGTTTAGTTTCTCTGCCATTTCCTTGTTCCCCACAATAAATTCTCCTATACCTCACAAATTTCCACCTTGGCCTTACTTTCGTTTTCTTTGGTACATGGATCGTAGATTTGAGCAGCCTTTGTGCTTCCTGCTTGTTTGAATTCAGGTGCTTTTTAATTTCCTAACACTCTCTTCATCCTTATTTCCAGAAAAGTAAATCTCTCAGAATGTTTAGATTTGCATAAAATCTGGAATTCTTCTGAAGCTGCTTCATTAGATTTAACGCAATCATTAATTTCTTACCTAAACCTTCAATGAGTCCGCTTCCCTTTCTTTGATGTTTGTAACTTAGTGATATATCCATATTTTTCAGACTTTACACTGAAAACCATTGTTTGTCTCACACTAAATGTCATTTGTATTTTTCCAATTCACTTGGCCCTCTAGCCTTCGGGTTTCCATGATATTTGAGTGTAATGTTCAAACATTCTATGTTGCCGTGTAACATGCAGCATATTAATGTCACCATTGCCCAATAGCTTCCTCAGAGCACGGTAGGTAATTAGTCCTTCTGACCACGCGACACCACGCCTGAAATAACCTGCTCTCTACTTTGGTTCACAACATACTCTTCAGCCTACCTCATATACACTTATGAAATGTATTTTTCACAGCATTAGTAATCATTTAGTTAACGCAGTTTCGATGCAATTTTGGATCATCCAGTATTACTGCACACCCACGATATTTTCATATCTTATTTTCAGAGAATCGGATGATCAACAGTTTGGTTTAGATATGTAAAGTACCAATGTTTGTTCCTCCTTGTTGTTTTCAAGATCCATACAAACATATTCAGAAGAAGCTGAGGGATGTACTCTGTGATGTTATTAATGATAGACGTGGACAAGACATTGGGAAGGCCCACCCCGATGGTGAGATGATCTTAAGAAATGCCCATCAATTCAGGACAACATCAATAACCTTCCCCGCTCTGCAAAGACAAATGTCTCCCTATTCTCTCTACTTCCTCACACTCTCTGTATATCTGTTACAGCACCTACCCCCGAACAAGGCTCTTGCTCCACCAGTCACACTGTTGCATGCAACACTCTCTTTCCTTCACTTTCTCTGTCACTGAATGCAAATCGAGATTGAATTTATTGTTTTGCCAACGTTGAACCAGTGAGACAATTTGATGCTGGGGATATAAAGATGCAAACATTTTCAAAATTTGGAAGAGAGCAGATGCCATCGAGACGGAAGAAGCGTGGGGATCAACCATCTTGCTCCGCAAGAAATTAGGAAATCCTCACTATCATAGATAATTTTTCATATGAAACATATTCACAGTAAACAAAAATACGACGACACAGGAAATTCAGCAGACGGTAGAGTAACATCACAGAGGACGGCAGTCGCTGTGTGGTTTTGAAATCAAGTTGATGTAATCTTCATGAGTGTCTAATTGAAACAGCATATTGTTATACAGTTGGGGGCAGTTGTGTGGTGATGGGGTGGGGGTGTTGCTTAAAGTTGTAAATAGTTGTGGAATAATGTTCACTTTTACAGTTAAAAATAAATTGGCGTTATTTTCTTTAAATACTGGAATTTGGGAGTTCTCTGTTATTCAATTCTAACAGATTTCTAGGTGAGTTGAGCTTTCCTGAGTGTTTGGTTTAATAAATAGAGGCGTTCACTACCATGTTGCAACATTTGTAAAGACCAATAGAGAGCAAAAAAAAAGAAACAGGAATAAGGAGTTAGAAGATTAAATATAAAGAAATACTGTAAGAGCTTCTTTCGATATGGAAAGGGCAAATGAGAGGCAAAAATGGGCATCTGATTGCTAGAAGTTGACACAGGAGAGATAGTAATGTGGAACAAGGAAATGGCTGAGGAGATGAAAAATTACTTCGTGTCAGCCTTCACGGTTGAAAACATGAGTAATATCCCAAAAATTGAAAAGACTTAGTGGACATACTTGAGTAAGGTGGCCATCACCTAGAAGAAGGTGCTGTAAAAACGGAATGGTCTGAAGGTAAGATAAATCAACTGGACCAGATGGACTCCACTCCAGATTTCTAAGGCAGATAGCCGATGAGACAGTGGAGGCGTTGGTGGTGAACTGTCAGGAATCTCTCGAATCAGGGAGATTCCCAGTGGACTGGAAAATCGCTAACGTGATACCGCTGTTTAAAAAGGGAGTAAAGCAAAAAACGGAAAATATCAGATTGTCTAATCTAAACTTGGCTCTGGGTAATATCCTGGAATGCATTGTGAAGGATGAGATTTCTGAATAGTTGGATGTGGATGGAAAAGTAGGACAAAGTTAGCATGGTTTCATCGAGGGGAGGCCATGCCTGGAAAATCTGCTAGAAAACCTTGAGGACGTAACGAGCAGCACAGAACAAAGAGAGCCAATGGCTGTCATCCACCTGAACTTCCAGAAGGTCTTTGACAATGGCTACTGAGTAAGGCAAGGGCCCATTGTATTAGAGGCAATATGCTAGCATGGATAGAAGTTTGGCTGTCTGGCAGGAAGCAGAGAGCGTCGATAAAAGTGTCCTTCTCAGGATGACAGCAAGTGACAAGTGGTATTCCATAAGGCTCAGTGTCGGGACCACAACGTTTCACTTTATGCATTCACGATCAAGATGAAGGAACTGAAGGCATTGTGGTTAAGTTTGAAGGTGATACAAAGATAGGTATAGGGACAGGTAACGTCGAAGAGGCATGGAGGCTCAAAAAGGATGCAGATAGGTTTGATAATGGGCAAAGAAGTGGCAGATGGAGTACAAACTGGGAAATTGTGGGAACATGCACTTTGGTAGGAAGAATAAAAACATGGACTACCGAGAAGATTCAGATGTCTGAAGTGCAAAGAGACTTAGGAATCCAACTCCAGAGGTCTCTCAATGTGCACTTGCAAGTTAAGTCAGTAGTTAGGAATGCAAATGCAGTGATGGAATTTAGTTTGAAAGGATTTGAATGTAAAAACAGTGATGTACTTCTAAGGCTCTATCAGGCTCTGGTCAGACCACATGTGGAGTATTATACGCTATTTTGAGCCCCATGTCTCAGGAAGGATGTGCTGACCTTGGAATGGGTTCACAGCAGGTACACGAGAATGGTTCTAGCAATGAAAAGCTTAACATATGAGAAGGTTTGAAGACTTTAGGTCTGCTCTTGATGGAGTTCAGAGGGATGTGGGTGGATCTAATTGAAACATACAGGATACTGAATGGCATGCACCGTGTGGATGTTGAGAAGGCTTTCATTGCTAGGAGACTCTAGGACCCAAGGATACAACCTTAGAGCATAGGGAAATCTTTTTAGTAAGGAGGTAAGGGGAAATGTCTTCAGCCAGAGAGTGGACACCCTATGGAATTCATTTTCACAGAAGGCAGTGGAGGTCAGGTCATTGTGTAGATTTAAGATAGAGATAGTTTGCTTCTGGAGTATCAAAGGGATCAAGGGTTACAGGGAGAAAGCAGGAGAATGGGGTTGAGAAACTTGTCAGCGTAATTGGATGGCAGATCAGACTCGATGGGCTCAATGGTCTCATTTCTGTTCCTATGTTCGATGATCTTATGGTCGTAAGCTGCAGTCCGATGCTCCCGTTCTCTTACTTTGTCCCTCCACACAGCAAAGTGTGAGATTAAAAAAATCCTGAGTCAGCTTTAACAAATGTGGAGGATTCCTATTGAGGATTCATGGGAATCGCTCCACTGCTTGAAGGAAAGGAAATTCTGCCAAATCGAACTGTTCCGGGAAGAAGTTTCATACCAGCAGCTTGTTTGAGTAGAATCACGTCGGAGACAGAATAGCAATTGGGAGACGTTATCTCTTTTCCATTTGATATGAGTAAAAATACTATGAAACTCTGAAAACAATTCATTATTCTTTATCGTCTTCAGACATGTGCGTTGGTGTATGTCTCTGTATGTGTGTGACTCTGTGTCTCACATTTTTCGAGAAAATGACCGAGGTTACACTTCACATTTGTTATAATCAGTGGAGAAGTGGTGCTGGAAAATGAAAGAGTGACCCTCCAACATTGGTTGGAACAGGAATGAGCAATTCTCACGGGGCTGTTCAAATGGGAATTCTCTTCCCCAGAAGTTTATTCCCAAGATGCAGCTCAACACTCCTACTTCCAGCGTAATTAAACATGGCCCATAAATGTTGGCCTATCAACAACACCACATTCCATGAATAAATAAAAAATGATGAACTGCAGCAGAATTAATTGGATGGGAACAAAACTGTTAGACAAATGCCTGGTGCGTTCCAGAATTGTGCTGCCTGTGTAGTTTAACTTTGTGCAGTTCCCTAGTATTGTGACTGGGTGCTTGCATTTATTCAAAGTTGGGTTTGTTCAACATTTAACAGACATGGAGGAAAATTGTGGACAGACAGAAAAATGCTGCGGAGACCACACTCAGATCATACTGTCTGGTAGAACAATGACAAAGTGTCTAATGACCCACTCCTGCTCCTCAGTCCGATGTTCCTAGGTTCTATTCAGTTCTTAAAACCACCTGAACAGGGGCAGATAGAGACCATTTGCTCCAAATAGCTGGTCCGCAATGTTACAGGATGTGATTCAGTCCCTCAACACTGTGTGATTTGATGTGGATTGAAGCATGTGAGGGGAAATCCAGACCGGATACAGAAGTGTCTTCGCACCTCTTTACAGAGTGTCTCCTCGCTGAGCTGGTGTTTCATTTGTTGGTCATGTTGTAGTCCTAGATTCACTTTGAATATCGGACCCATATCTCGCCCACAGATGGCTCACCAGAAACCTTTCTCTCACTGTCCTCAACATTCAGTAAGAGCGCTTCTAGGTCAATTCCAACCATCCATTTTGCAATGACAGAATGAGAACATAAGAAACAGGAGTAGGTAATACGGATGCTCAAGCCATTGTATGCGATCATGGCTGATCTACCGTTGGCATTAACTCCTCTTTAATGCCCACTTCTTCCCACCCTCTGCTCTCTGACAGGTCAAATATCCATCTTTCTCATCTTTAAATACTTGCAGTGATCTAACTCCCCTACGTTTCTACACCTGAAAATTTCTGACATTCACTACCCGATATAAGAAGAAAACATTCTCCACACAGATACCATCACGTATTAACATTAACAATAGTGGTTAACTGACCTGTTCAGTTAAGAGGGATTTATCCCGGTATCAAGGCAGGATGTGGCTGAAGATTTTATCCTCAGAGGCACTTAAATACCCAGAATCATACACCCCGACTAAAATAAAAAAAATACAAACCATGAAATTTATCATCTTCTCAGTGTCTGTGTAGAACATAACGAGTGATTGTCCATCACCATCAAGTTTCAATGCAATTGCCTCTTTTTCTCTGACAGTGCTACAGATTGACCTTCACTCACCCCTCTTTCACGACCAGCCCACTGATTATTCTGGTGAAAATTCTTTACACTTTCTCTATTGCAATCAGATCATTCGTTTTAAAGGATAACAAATATGTCCATAATACCCCAAATACAGCCTCTATAACACTCTCAGCGACGATCACAATAATTCCTTTCCCTCACTTAATGGTCGCCGTATCTTTATTATGATGTAAAAACCCATTCCTTCGTTATGTACTGCCATCGATGTCAAATTTAAATTTTCCTTACCTCTGTATGTCAGCATCAGTAAAGCCAGCACCAGAGGTGCCTGCGGAGATGAACATCACTCTTGGGGAGAGACTCAGTCAGAAAGATTGCACTTGAAATAGGTCACCTACCTGAATGGAAATGAATTATAGGAATAAGGAAAACAGACAGAGGAAGGGAGCTGACTTTACTTTGTTATTCCCTCATGTGAGGTGTGCAGTCCTGACAAGGCCAGCATGTTATATGGATCTTGAACTGAGTGGCTGGTTCAGCTGTTCCACAGGACCATAAAGAGTAAAACACGTTGGGGTGGGTTTTCACAGACATGACTGGGGAGGTATAACCCATTGACTTTTCTGAAGGACATGAAGCAAGCAGCTGGCCTTTTTTGAATCACAAATAACGATAGTTTCTCTTCAATTACATCAATTTCCTTCATGAGATATCAACAGATTATTATTCCGTGCCACTAGATTATGTGCCAATGATTTAGGCAGCATGCAGTATTGCCTGTCTGACAGGTTCTGTGCAGTGAACAAGTTAAACTTACTCAAGATAAATTATTCCACAACCAACATGTGGTTAGAAGGGACTTAATAACGTGTGTCCAGATTTAACAAAGGCACAATTGATGATTTATTCAGAAGATGCACTGACGCTGACGAGAAGACGAGGATATCATGAAGGTGGTATTGGAAAGGATTAGTGAGTGGGGAGGATATAGAAATGTATATCTGTGCAGGGCTAGAAGAATTAAGGAGTTTAAGAATAGTCTGTTTCATCTTCACATATTGGTGAGCAATTTCTCATGAGTAATTTGTTCGTTATAATTTGTGAGGAATTGAATATATCATTGGAGATGAAAATATTGACGTCCAGCTTTCTAAATTTTAAATAATACGAGCCGCAATTCAGCCTAACCTGGCTTTATGAACAAATAGAATGAGTTACCAGGAACACCAACTTTAGCGAGAATAGGACAGTAAACAGCTTGAATAACCATCAATACATCATAGGTTCGCAAAACGAATGAGATACAAGGTTGAGAAAACCAGTAAAGACCCTCGGATAAACTCCAGTCCATTGTTGGAATATAATATTCTCAGATTCTGATCCATTGTTGGAACATTTCAGCCCAATGTTCTCAGATTCTGATCTGTCCTCCCCCTCTCTCTGGGTCTTCTGATCCCTGTTAGTGCTGTCGGTGATGCTCCCGCTGATACTATGGGATAACACATTGAACCGAGACCCTAATTGATAGAAGAGAAAAGTCCTGCAGTGACGCATTTAGGATCCACTGAGACTGACATAAATCGCAGTCGCTGCACAAATGGCTCCAGTTAACCCATTTCAATTCAATACATTTTTATTAAAATTTTAAAAAAAGATTAAACTTTACACATTCTGGATGGGATATGTGGGGAGACTGACGGAACAAACGTTTCGGCTGGTAGATCAATCATGTGTAAGCATTCAATCTGCCTTGGATATGGGAGCAATGGCAGAGGTTTATCAGAACATAAGCATGCTTCTCTGTTTATAAATTGAAACTATGTTCTTTAACTCCTGATCAGGCATTACAATATCAGTAAAACGTTGAGAAAACTGTTATCGTCCATGATCTGAGAAGAAAATGTCCCTAAGACTACATGCAGTTATAACAGACAATGATATGGTTCTGTTAACAGAGAATTGTACCGAAGACATAATGGAGACTGCAGCTGTTTTATAATTCAGTGTAGGTAAAGCATGGTGGTGGAAAAGGCACAGTAAGTCAGGCAACATCCGAGGAGCAAGAAAGTAGACGTTTCAGCTGGACCCTTCTTCAGGACTGGCGAGGGGAAAGGGGGCTAAGAGAAAATGGATAATGGGGTGAGACTGGGGGAAACATAAGTAATACGTGAGTGAAGGTAGGAGGTGATAGTGATAGATCCGTGAGGAGTGTGGAACGGAGTGGTCGGAAGGAAGGTGGACATTAGGTCTCCTCAGGAGGGCAGATGTGAGTCCGGGGGCTGGAACTGGGATCTGGGTTGGCGAGGGGAGATTTGTCAATCAGTGAATCCAATGTTCATGCCGTGTGTTTGTTGGGTTACGAGGCAGAAGATGAGGTGTTACTGGTAACATCCTGGTAAATCTCTTCTCAACCATCTCCAGCTTAATAATCTCCTTCCTTTAACAGAACTGCACACAGTACTTCAGAAAAGGCTTTATCAATATTCTGCACAATCTCAGCATGACTTCCCAACTTCTAACCTCAAAGGTATGACCAATGAAATAACCTTAAACACCCTGCGCCCAAAACTTCAATGAATTATGCCTGTCCTCCTGGGTCCTTCTTTTCTACATAACTACCAAAGCCCAGCATTATTTGTGTAAGCCCTCCCCTTGTTTGGTTTATCAAAATGCAATGCCTCACATGCATCCATGTTAAACCCCATCGGCCACACCTCAGCTCAGTGGATGTTATTACTGCCCCCATCACACTCCCCCTTTGGATTAAAATGACAATCCCCTCTCCAGAAGGCCTCTGGACACCAGTCTTAAGTTTCCCAAAGACCCAGAGCTTGGTTTGCCTTGCGCAGGTAGAGGGAGGAGTCGGTATGGAGAAGCTGGCAAGGAGGCAGTTGTCTTTTATCAATTAATGATTTTAGGACGAGGGGAGCCACATGCTAGAAATTTGAAATAGTGACCGGTGTTTAGGTCCCAGAATTGTGCTCGTTCCTCGTTTCTCGTATTCAGTATTGATATCTACTCGATATCCTTCATAGTGCAGAGTATGTTTGCAGGATTTCTTTCCCTAATATAGCACACTGCTGGTAATAGCCACTTAAACCAGAAATTATAGCCAAGTAATTGAAGATGTTCATTGGTTGTCTCAATGGCACAGCGAATGCACTCAAAATCCTTTAGTTGAGGGTAATAACTTGTTTTATTTTTCAATTATAAATGTCCACTGTATAATTTGGTAATGTTAACCAGAATTTAATAAATCCAAACACTTTAAATATGACTCGAAATCTGGGCGTGATTTAGGCCTTTTTTAATGGATGGTGCCCACGTGTGTGAGCCGGGGCTCTTGATTCGATTCCAGTCCATGAACGTCTGATAGTGCCCCTATCTCTGGAGAAGGTGGAGTGGATTCATGTTCTGTAGAAGTGTGTCACAGCGTGTTACAACAGGCGGATGAACAAACACACAGGAGCATCATGTTGCAGCTTTAGGAGCAAATGCTGAATGACGGTAGTGTCCCTGCAACTGCGCCGAAAATTGTAGTTCCAAATCTCACAGAGCTGTTTCATAATATATCTGAACAAGTTGATTAAACCTTTTTGGAATCGTGCCTTGATGGAGAAGGAAGAGTTACGACGACTGAATTTGAGAATTTAGACCCAGGACGACTAAAAGCATAGCCAATCAATTATGAAAGGCATGGATAGTTTGAGTGGTCAAGGTTCGTTCTCCCCAAGGTAGGAGAGTGTAAAACTAGTAGGCATAGGTTTAAGATGTGAAGAGAAATACTTGAAAGACAATGAAGAGTAACTTTGTTTTTTGCTGCAGAGGATGGTGCTTCTATGGAATAAGCTGCCAGAGAAACTGATGGAGGCTGGAACAATTACAGCATTTAAAGGGCAACTGGGTGGCTTTATGATTATTGGGACATGGGCCAAATGCTGGCAAATGGGAGCGGATTAATTTCAAATATTTGGATAGCATGAGCGAGTTGAAGAGTCTGTTTCCCTGTTGTACATCTCTATGAATCATTGATTTAATAACTGAAGGTCTCTTTGTAATCTTCAGTGGTTCTTCATTATACAAACACTATCCACTGTACACCCAAACTCGAAGTTATCCACAAATTTGCGAAATATGCCTTCTACAACTCGTATCTAAATAATTTATATAAATGACAAACAAAAGTGTACCCAACAATTTTGCCTCTGGATCATCGCTGCCAACAGGCTTCCAGTTCAAAAAACAACCATCCACCACCACCCTGTGTCCTGCCATTACACAGATATACACAGAAACACACGCGCAATCACACACGCATATAGTGACACCGATGCAACCATGTCTTTAAGACAAAGGTTAGATTAAAACAACGATCAAGAGTTGCAGTGAGAAGGCGGGAAAATTGTGTTGAGAAACACACCAGACAGGATCAAACTGCAAAATAGATCTTTTGGGCCAAATGGCCTAAGTCCAATTTCCAATGCTCTGTGGCCTTAAGGTGTCAGGATTATTTTCCAAGGGTACAGGAGAAGCTAAGTTTGATAAATACTTGACTTAACAGTCAATAGGACTGTGGGATACGTTTGAGGGGCTGAATGGTATATGTTTGTTACTATTTGCTTTGTTTCTGAAAAGAGGAGGTGACTTGCTGTGAGGTTAAAACAATTTAAAATGAAAGGGGTCTCCCATTTCCATTTGAGATAGCGTTATTCCTTTCTCCTTTGGATTGTGTGATCTGTGACGTTCTCAGACCCGGGGACAGTCAAGTCTCCCGGGATCTTCAAGGCTGACCTTGACTGACCTTTGATGTACAGGGGAGGGAATGTTTATTGGGAGAAGACAGGAGAGGGGGTGGTCAGCTACAGTCAGACCAGCCGTGATGTTTCTAAATTAAGCAACAGGCTGGAGGGTCCGAATGGCCAACTGCTGCTCCTAACTCACACGTTGTTCTGTCAATTTACCCTCAAGACTGTGACAGAGGGAGAAAATGATTCCATTCAGCTAGTCAGCATCGTGACAACGCAGCAGGAGAAGGCCATTATGCCCATCCATGGGGTTAGAAAAGAATAGAATGAAGGACTCAAGTCATTTCAGAAAATTATACAGAATAGGAGGACGCCATATAACCATCCCAGGCTGTTATGCAGGAGCAGGGGCACCCTAGATAGCTGTCAGGAAATACAGAGTAGAGATCATTATGCATTTTGTGTTTGGAAAGCTGTAACTGGTAGAATACTTCAAGGATCTATGTGAGGTCATCAAAAATTTAAATCCAAATAAATAAATTGAATGAAGGGGATGGAGCTCAGTTTGCTCATGGACCAGGATAGTCATTCAATAAGATGTTAAATGGAGACAGAGCGTCTGAAATGGGACACAGACAGCCGGAGGGCGGAGCGTCTGCGATGAGATTCAGACAGGGGAGGGGCAGAGCGTCGACAATGGGATACAGACCTGGTGAGGGCAGAGCGTCTGCAATGGGACACAGCCGAGGAGGGCAGAGCATCTGGAATGGGATAGAGACAGTGTGCGGGCAGAGAGTCTGCAATGGGTTACAGTCAGAGGAGGGCAGAACATCTGAAATGAGATACAGACAGGGGAGAGCAGAGCGCCTGCAATTAAATACAGAGAGGGGAGGGGCAGGGCGTCTGCAATGGGATACAGGCAGAGGAAGACAGAGCATCTGCAATGGAATACAGACGGGGGAGGGCCATGCGTCTGCAATGGGATACAGGCAGAGGAAGACAGAGCATCTGCAATGGAATACAGACGTGGAGGGCCATGCGTCTGCAATGGGATGCAGACAAGGGGAGGACAGGGCATCTGCCGTGGGAGAGCGTCTGCAATGAGATATAGACATTGGAGGGCATAGGGTCTGCAATAGAGACAGGCAGTTGAGGGCAGAGCGTCTGCAATTGGATATAGATGTTGGAGGGCATAGTGTCTACAATGGGAGACAGACAGGGGAGGGCAGAGCGTCTGCAATGGAATACAGGCATTGGAGAGCACAGCGTCTGCAATGAGAGACAGACGGGGGAGGGCAGAGAGTCTGCAATGGGATACAGACAGGAGGAGGGCAGAGCATCTGCATGAGGATACAGACGGGGGAGTCCAGCGCATCTGCAATGGCATACAGTCAGAAAACGGCTGTGAGCAAACCTTCAGTAAAAAAGAATCAGTGCAATGGAGGCGATGGGAACTTTTTGTTTCGTGGAAAAGACAAAACAGCAGAATATTATTTAAATGCAGGGAGAATGCAGAACTCAATGGTACAGGGGGATTTGCATGTCTTCGTACATGAATCACATCAAATTACTCTGAATATGTTGCAAGTGATTTGGAAGAGAAATGGAATGATTCTGTTTCGTGCAAGGGGTGTTGGGTATGATCTAAGCCATGATTTTTTGCATCAGTGCAGGGCAGTGCTGAGATCACATCTGATGTACTATGTGTAGTTATGATAGCCTAAACTGAAAAATAAAAGGTTTAGAAATGTTTCAAAGATGTTGCCCTTAACTCGTTCTTGGGATGAAGGCATTCCGTTATGAAAAATTAACAGTTCAGCCTGCGAATGAGAGATGTTTTATTGACCATATAAGACCTTGAGAAGAGTGTATTTGGTGAATAACGGGTGGTTATTTCTTCTTGTGTGGGAGAATAACACTGGGGAAGAAATTTAAGAATTCGATATGTTCAAAGGAAAGGTCATTGGACCGAAAAATTGAAGTCTAATTTCTCTTCATATACGCTGTCAGACAGGCCGAGCTTTTCCAGCAATTTCTGTATTTGTTAAAGTATAAAACATTCTCATCGTGGCACAGGTATTATTAAGAAACGAAACGTTTATTTTTACATTATGCAGGCACATACTAGCACATATTCAAAACAAGTAGGGTCATTTAATGTTAATGAATTGATTATGTGTACGACAGCAGCAACAATGCTGGAATCGAGAATGTGATGGAGTCATATAATTCGGACAATTTTCAAGGAAAGCTCACACAGCCCAGTTTAGGGTCTGATAATGTTAATGATTTAACTTACAGATGGAAAAATGTAGCCTATCTGTGAAAGAACAGTCTATTGCTCCCTTTCTGTTTCCTGTCTCTCAACACAGCAATGTGTTGGAGTGAAATTGAAAGCCTAGTCGTCTTTCCCACTCACAGAGAATTCCTGATGAGGATTCGTTAGAATTTCCCAATTCCTTGAAGCAATGCAATTCAACCAAATCCAACTGTTTCAGGAAGAAATCCCATTGTCAGAAGGTTGTACGAGCAGAATAACTTCAGAAGGAATTATTCAGGCTCGATAGTGTAGGGAACAGGCAAGAGATTCTGTGGCTGCAAATAGGAATCCAGGATGGTGTAAAGCCTCCTACGTGTCAGGGCCCAGGATGTCTCGGAGCGGCTGCAGAACGTTCTCACCGGGTCAGGGAGCAGCCAGAAGTCTTTGTGCACATGAGTAGAAATGACATGTGCAGAAATAGTGATGAGATCCTGCAGAGTGATTATATAGAGCTAGGAAGAAGGGTAGAAGACTGGACCACGACAGTGGGTAATATCTGGTTTACTTTCAGGGCTCTGTGCTAGTGAGGGTAAGAACCGGAGGATATGGCAGATGAATGTGTGGCGACAGAATTGGTGCAGGGGGCAGAGATTTTTAGGTGACTGTGATCTTTTTTGGGGCAGAGGTGACCTGTTCAGGAAGGGCGGGTTGTACTTGAACTGGGAGGGTACCAATACCCTGGCCCGCAGGTTTGCTAGTGCTGCAAGGGCGGATTTCAACTCGATTGGCTGGGGTTGGGGAGGGGTGAGATCCTCAACAGCAGGGAGGCAAGTGCGAGGCTGGGAGGAGATACAGTAATCAGAAACAGTAAAGTGAACAGAAAGGTCAGGCTGGAAAACGGCAGGGAGCAAGGAATGCCTGTTGGATTAAATTGCAATTGTTTCAATGCGACATGGCTGACAGATGAGACCGATGAAGGCAGGGCGTGGATATGCACGTGGAACTGGGATCTTATAGCCATTACAGAAACATGGCTAAGGGAAGGACAAAATTGGCAGCCTAATGTACCAGGGTAAAGTTGCTTTATGCGGGACAGAGATGGAGGAAGGAGGGGAGGGTGAGTTTCATTTTTGATTAAGGCGAGTATCACAGTAGTAATCAGAGATAAAATAACTGAAGGAACATCCAGTGAGGATTTGTGGGGGAGCTTAGAAATAAGAAGGGAATGGTGATATTATTTGTGTTGTTCCATAAGCCCCCAAATAGTAAACGAGAAATTAGCGGAACAAAAATATGTAGAGCGATTGGGGGGACTTGCAGGGCCAATGGGATTGCATTAGTAGGAGATTTTAATTTTCCAAACATAGTCTGGGAATGATGTAGAATTAAGGACTGAGACGGGGTGCATCTATTAAGTGTGTTCAGAAAAGTTTCCTCAAGCAGTATGTAGAGGGTGCAACTAGGGAAGTGTCAAAACTTGACTTATTCTCAGAACGAGGGCAGGACAGGTGACTGTAGTGACAATGGGGGAACACTCTGGGATTAGTGACCATAGTTAGATTAATTTTAAAAAAGTTATGAAAAAGAACAAAACAGTTCCATGTGTTCAAGTTCTAAATTGAGACAAGGCAAATTTTGATGGAATTAGACAGGAGCTTGTAGAGATTGGTTGGAGGAGTTTGTTTACAGGCGAAGGGATCTCCTGCAAGTGGGAGGCCTTTAAAAGTGAAACGTCTAGAGTTCAAGGTCTATTTGTTCCTGTGATAGTAAAGGGCAAGTTTCGCAGGAAGAGGGAAGCATGGATGTCAGGAGGTATTGAGGCTTTGACCAGCAAAAAGGAGGCGTGGCTCAGGTCCAGGCAACTGGGATCAAGGGAATTCCTGGAGGTATACAGGGGATACAGTAATTTACTGAAGAAGGATATCAGGAGGGCGAAAAGGGTGCACAAGATAGCTTTGGCTGAGAAGATTATGGTGAATCCAACAAGGTTCATTACGTATATTAAAGTGAAAGGAATAACTAAATGAGAATATGACCCCACAAGGTCCAAAGTGGACATGCATGTCTAGAACCATAGGAGATGTGTGAGATTCTCAATGAATATTTCTCTTCTGCCTTAACCGTGGAGAAATATATGAAGATTTGGGAGGTGAACAAAGGTCGTAGTTTTATCTTGGGATGAGTCAATATCACAGGAGAAGACGTGTTGGATGCATTAGAATGTATGAAGTTTGATAAATCTCTTGGTCCTAAACAGATGCATCCAAGAATACTGCAAGAGGCTACAGAAGAAACTACAGGGACCCTGGTTGATATTTTTGTATCATCGGTAGCTACAGTTTAGGTTCCAGAACATTGGAGATTAGCAAATGTTGTGCCATTATTCAAGAAGGGTAGCAAAGCAAAATCTGGAATCCAAAGACTAGGAAACCTAACATCTGAGGTAGCTAGGTAACTTGAGACGTCTCTGAGGGATGAGATATACATACATTTGGAAAGATAAGGTTTGTTTAGACATAATATTTTTGACAGATTCCCTACAGTATGGAAACAGACTAGTTGGCCCAACAAGACCACACCTATATAATAAAGGCATTGCCAGATAAGCTGAAATGGTTTGTTACATCAAATTCTGAATCTGCTTCACAGAACATCACAAACAACATAAACTGGGACAAGATGACAGCCCCTTTCGGAGAGCTGTGCTGATCATGCTCGCGTGTTGCTCAGTAAATTGCACTATCTGCCCAGTATGAGAGTATTGTAAACTTTGCTATCATGTCCTAAATATATTCACATCAGGTTACTGCCTACAATGGGAAGGTTTGCTCTCTCTGCTTGTGAGTGTGTGTTCATCAGGGAGAGAGAGAGAGAGAGTGTGTGTGTGCGCGTGATTGACGTGGTTAAATGAGAAACTCATTGTCTGAGAAAGAACGCACATGAAGAAAACAATTTTAAATACGAACAACTGGCAGGCTTTTTGTTAATCAACAGAGAGAACGAGAGAAGTTTCATGGACAGATGAGGTAAAGTGTTTGAGAATGTTAAAATAAAGGCATTTCCAGACACAACAGCAATATACGTCAGCGTGCATGAATGACAGATGGATGGGAGTTTAGTGTGAGTTTGAATCAGATTTGTTTGGGCAGGTTTGACGCCGGGAGCATCAGCAGCAGATTCTTGCCTTCATTAAGACTGTATTTCATATCTCAAGATTAAAACAGCAGATGGAATGAACCAGTGAGACATATTCTGGAGTGATGTGTATCTCAAGTTAGAAATGGTCAAGGAATGGTGTCAAGAATCAGCTCAGTGTCAAAGGGATCTACCACATTTGTGACGTGTCTGCTTCTGCTGCAGATATTGTCCAGGGATGGGATGGAAACAGTAGAGGAAGTGGAGTTTGTAACCAGAACAGTAGACAATGACCTCCATGCCCTTAACAGCAAAGGCAATGATATATTGAATTATGGTTCTCCCCGGAAACAGAATAGGTCAATATAGAGACCCGGAGTAACATTGCCAGAGCAGTGAGCGAGACAATAATTGAACACCTTCATTGATGTCAGTTAGTAGTGGTCTGTAAAGTGAATATCTGGATTGAGAGATTCCACAGGAACAATAATTTTGGCAAGAAGTGTAGACTATATGAAATAACAATAATATAGTGATAACTGGTTTATAAAAAACAAAATCTGGACAGTAACACTCACCAGGAACACCAACGATAGCCAGGAAGGGATAATAGAAGTATTGAAAAATGAGAAGAGCGTAATAGATCTGCGATGATAATGACAACCAATCAAATGCAGAAAAATACCAAACATAATTGGATAAGCGCCTGTCTATTGTTGGAATATTCCTGTCTAATGTTCTCAGATTCTGATCCATTGTTGGAATATTCCAGTCTAATGTTCCCAGATTCTGATCCATTGTTGGAATATTCCAGTCTAATGTTCTCAAATTCTGATCCATTGTTGGAACATTCCCGTCTAATGTTCTCAGAGTCTTATCTCTCCTCCCCCACTCTCTGGATTTGCTGATCCCTGTCAGTGCTGTCGGTGATGCTCCCGCTCATGCTATGGGTTGACACATTGTACGGAGAAACTTATCATTAAAAGATGGACACTCTCCACTGGGATAATTAGAATCCATGGAGGTTGGCATTAATCACAGTCACTGAACAAACAGACTCAGTTAACCAGTTCCATACATCACTTTTCATTTACTGGTTTTGGACGGAATGGTTGAGGGTTGCTGAGGGATGGACCATAAATCTTTCAATCTTTTAAATCTTTTTTTCCTTGTCTGTGGGAATATTAACAGAACACTGCAGCAGTCTATATATGTTCCACTCTGTTTATGAAAGGAGGCAGTTACAAAAAAAAAACAGATCGGCTGCATAAAAAAAAGTCTATTGGGCAAGTTTCTAGATTCCTGAACACAACGTACGGTACTTATTAACCAGTGTGAGGCCAATAGGTTTTAATGCCCTGTTACCAAATCCTTTCACAAACTTGAGACAGAGCATTGAGACTGCTGCTCAGGAACTGGACAAAACAATTCTGTCCCTGTGGGCAACTTACAGAGGGATAAGAGAAAGCCATTCAGCCCATATTAGTCTGTTGCTACTTGAAAATGTGGAAAACTGGAATATTGGCACATTTTGCCAACAGAATCATTCAAAACAAAGAGATGTGTCACTGCAGCTGTATGAGCTGTTACTGAGAGGGCACCTGGAGTACATTGTGTTCTCTGTGTTTCTGTAACTGAGAATGGTTGGACCCCCATTAGATACAGTTTACCGGCAGCGCGTAATCCATGGGTTGCTGTGTCATTTGATCTCTCGGGTCTGTTACACAGGGTCAGGAGGATGCTATGAAGTCTCTTGAGTCTATTTCAGAGGGACAGGAGGAGCCAATTCAGCCTCTCGAACCTGTTCCAGAGGGGCAGGAAGTGTTTATTTAACTTTCAAATCTGTTACACGTAAATATTAGTTTCAAACTAGTTGTGGAATAGGAACGACCTGATGTAAACATTAAAGTTCTAACTTTCAATAAGGCCAATTTTGAAAGTGTTAGGCGAGCCCGGTGAAAGATTAATTATGATACCCTATTCACAGGGAAAGGGATGGTTGGAAAATGCAAGGCGATTAAAACTTGGTGTCAGAGAGTCCAGAGCCATCGTGTTCCTATTAGTGAGATGGGCAAGGCTGGTGGCTGCAGGGACTGCTGGATAGCTAGATATATTGATGCTCTGGTCAAGATAAGGAAGGAGGCATATGTCAGGTAAACAGAGCTGAGATCAAGTGAGTCCCGAGAGCAGTATAAGGGAAGTAAGTGTATAATGAATGGGGAACTCCAGCTAGAAAAATATGGGCATGAGATGGCTTTAGAAATAGGGTTAAGGAGGCATTGAAGCAACTCTACACGTCCTTTAATGGCAAAATATTAACTAGGGAGAGAATAGGGCACCTTACAGGTCAATAAGGCTACCTATGTGCGTAACCATAGGAGATGGAAGGATTACTAAACAAGTATTTCTCCTCAGTATTTAATGTAGAGGAGATTACAACAGTGAGAGAAGGAAGAAATATATAGTAATATCTTGAATAGTATCTATATTACAAGGAGATATCGGACATTTTAAAACATACAAAGGTGAACAAATCCCTGTGACCTGATCAGTTGTATCCCAGAAGTTTGTGGGAAGCTCGGAAAGAGATTGCTCAAGTCTTCTGCTGATATATCTGTATTATTGATTTACACTGGTGAGGCGTCAAAAGACTGCAGGGCTGCTAACATAGTGTCATTATTTAAGAAAGTAAGGAAAATACAGCTAACTATAGATTGGTGAGCCTGACGTCAGTGATGACTAAATTGTTGGCGGTGGGGGCGCGGTGGGGGGGGGGGTGGTTGATTGAAAGGATGTATATGCATTTGGAAAGACAAGGACTGAAGAGAGCTTTGTACATTGGAGATCACCTCTCACTGACTGGGTGGAATTTGTTGAGGAAGTGGAGAAGATGATTGATGATGGCAGGACAGTGGATGTTATCTTTATGCAATTCAGTAAGAAAATCAAAATGTTCTACATGGTAGACTAGTTATCAAGGTTAGACTGCCGGGAATCCTGGAAAGCTCGTCATTTAGGCCCAATTTTTTCTTGAATATTGGAGATAGGGCGTGACAGTGGACGTTTGTTCATTGAACTTGGAGACCTGTGACTAGTGGCGTGCCACAAAGATCAACAGTGAGTCTTTTGTTGCTTATGCAAATCATTTGTACTTGAGTAAGTGAAGTATGGTCAGTAAGTTTGTAGATAATTCCAATTTTGGTGGTAACTTCGACAGTGAAGAATAATGTCACAGAATATAATGAGGCGTTGATTAGGTGAGCTGAGGAGTGGCAGATGGAGTTTATTTTAGATAAATGTGAGGTGTTGCATTTTGGCAAGAAATATCAGAGTATGAAATATAGGTAGGGTCCTGTTGAAAGTCGCCAGTCAAGGATAACTCCACAGAAATTATGGAATCCCTACAGTGAGGAAACAGGCTATTCTACCCATCGAGGCCACACCGATCCTCTCAACCGTATCCCACTGGACAAACCCCTACCCTATCCCGCTGAGCCTGCATTTCCCATGGCTAATCCACCTCGCCCACACATCCCAGTGTACCATGCACAATTTAGGATGGTCAATCTACCCTTACCTGTATATCTTCATACTGTCAGAGGAAAACATAGTACCCGAAGGAAACTCACACAGACAAGGGGAGAATGTACGACCACACAGTCAGTCATTCACGGATGGAATTAAACCCAGATCGCTGTCCTGTGAGGCACCTTGTGGTGCAAGTTCTCAGTTCCTTGAAAGTGCCGTCACAGGTAGACAACACAGTGAAGAAGCCACTTGTTGATCTTCCCTTTATTGGTGTGTGCTTTGACTCTAAGCATTTGCATGACGTGTTGGATCTGTACAGGATATTTGGCCACTTTTGTAATATTGCCTTTAATTCTGGGCTCCCTGCTGTCGGGGAGATGTTGTCAACCTTGAAAGGGTGCAGAAGAGATTTTTTAAAAAATGTTGCAGGTGTTGGGGGGTTACAGTTACAGGGAGAATTTGAATAGGCTGGGGCTATTTTCAAGTATTGAGCCAAAGGGGTGACCTTAAAGAGGTTTATAAAATCATGAGGGGTATAGATAAGGTAAACAGTCAATGTCTTTTCACAGGATGGACGAGTCCAAATATAGATAACAAAGGTTTAAGGTGAGAGGAGAAAGATTTAAAAAGGGGCGCTAAAACAATATTTTCACACACACACTTCTGTGTGTACGGATTGAACAGCCAAAAGAGGTAGTGGGGGCAGGTACAGTTACACCTTTAAAATAGCATTTGGATGCATACACGCATGGAAAGTGTTTAGAGGGAGATGGGCCAACTGCTGGCAAGGGGGAACGAGATTAATTTAGGATATTTGGGCTGTACGGATGACCAGACCGCAGGATCTTTTTCCGTGCTGTCCATCTCTGAGAAACTATTGACACTTGAGAGTTTAACATGGGAACAGAAGGAGGTTATTCCGCTTCTGAATACTGTCAGTCAGCTTGCTTGCTCAATTACTGACAGTCAAATACAAAAATAAATCATTCAGATTTTGATGGTGTTTTACAGAACCAGGAGAAGGGTTTTTACTCAAGAAAAGCGTTAAAGAATGTGAAGAGGCTTCAGTCCCTCAACTCCATTCCACAGAAGCAGCAGTTGAGCACAGAGCTATTGGAGCCTGTTACTCTGGAGCAGGAGGATGACATCTACTTTCACAAAACTTGGATTAAGCGACAGTCACTCAACTGCTCGAGACCGGGACACAGCAACAGGAGGCTGTCACTCAACTGCTCGAGACTGGGACACAGGAACACGACGCAGTCACTCAACCACTCGAGACTGGGACACAGGAACACGACGCAGTCACTCAATTGCTCGAGACTGGGACACAGCAACAAGAGGGAGTCACTCAACTGCTCGAGACTGGGACACAAGAACAGGAGGCAGTCACTCAACTGTTCGAGACTGGGACACAGCAACAGGAGGCCGTCACTCAACTGCTCGAGACTGGGACACAGGAACACGACGCAGTCACTCAACCGCTCGAGACTGGGACACAGGAACACGACGCAGTCACTCAACTGCTCGAGACTGGGACACAGGAACACGACGCAGTCACTCAACTGCTCGAGACTAGGACACAGCAACAAGAGGGAGTCACTCAACTGCTCGAGACTGGGACACAGGAACAGGAGGGAGTCATTCAACTGTTCGAGACTGGGACACAGGAACAGGAGGGAGACATTCAACTGCTCGAGACTGGGACACAGGAACAGGAGGCAGTCACTCAACCGCTTGAGACTGGGGCACAGGAACAGGAGGCAGTTATTCAACTGTTAGAGACTGGGACACAGGAACAGAAGGCCATCACTCAACTACCCGAGACTGGGACACAGGAACAGAAAGCAGTCATTACACTGCTCCAGACTGGGACACAGGGTCCAATCACAAGAATGAAAACAAATAATAAAGGTATTGCCAGATGTTTAGCTCTCTCACATTCGCAATCCAACTCACATAACCACTCCATCCATTATATGTTCACGATGGAGCACTGTGTAGATCCGGCTAGCGTACTGCTGAATGCAACCCAGCAATATCCAGAATGGAATTCTGTGCAGCCCACACCAATGCTCGATCGATAATCATGGGCTAAATTTCCAGAGTTGGGAGCTGTGCAGACCGCACTGGTTCATTCATATATAAACGCAGACTGTTGCATTGTTCGGTAACATTGTGTTAGATTGCAGCCCAGTGTGGGGAAACTTGCATACAATGCTGAAAGTGACAGGATGTGCAGCTCCCATCCATTTACAGCTCCATATCTCCACTGTGCCTTGACAAGGGGTGCCGTGGATGTGGAAATCACGGCGATGGAGAGATGTAAATGGAAACAGTTTAAATACCAATAGTACTGATTAAGGCGAGTATCACACCAGTATTTAAAGTTGAAATGACTGAGATAATATCCAATAAGGTTTTGTAAATGGTGCAAAGTAGTTAGAGGGGGATGGTATGTTATAGTGGTTGCACTATAAGCCTCCAAATCAACAATGGGAATTAGAGGAAGAAATATACAGGGAGACTGGGGAGAGTTGCAGGAGTAACAGGATTGTAATAATTTCAATTGTAATGATTTCAATTTTCCGAACATAGACTGGGACTTCCAGATGATTAAGAACTTAGATGGAACGTGATTCGTTAAGTGTGTTCAGGAAAGTTTCCACAATCAATATATAGAATAACCTACTTGAGAAGGGACAAATTCGACCTACTGTTGGGAAATAGGGCAGGATAGGTGAAGGAGATAAAGTGGAGGAGCATTTTGAGAAAAGTGATTAGAGTTGTATTAATTTTAAAATAGTTATGGGAGGGACAAAATTGGTCCACAGATTCAACTTCTCAATTGGGGCAACGCGTATGTTGTTGGAATTAGACAGGGGATTGCAGGGGATGATTGGAGTTGTTTGTTTCGAGGTAAAAGGATTTCGGGCAAGTGGGAGGGCTTTAAAAGTGAGAGAGCTCAAGTTCAAGGTTTCCATTTTCCTGTGAGAGTGAAGGCAAAGTGAGACTGGAAGAGAGAACCCTGGATGGCAAGAGATATTGAGGCTCTGACCAGAAAAAATGGAGGCGTGGCTCAGGTTCAGGCAGCTCGGATCAAGGGAATCCCTGGAGGTATACAGGGGATAGAGGAGTTAGTGAAGAAGGAAATCAGCAAGGCGAAAGGGGGTATGGGATAGTCTTGGCTGAGAAATTTAGAGTGAATCCAAATTCAGTATAGTAAAGATAAAGAACAACTAGGGAGAGAATAGGATGCTTTAAAATCAAAAATAGGCATGCATGTGTAAAACCTCAAGAGATTGGTGAATTCCTCAATTTCCCCTCTGTGTTTACCATGAAGAAAGACATGAAGACCTGTGACATTTAGGAGGTTAGTTGTCAAATCTTGGTACTGTCCATATCACAGTAGAATTGCTGTTGGATATATTAGAATGCACAAAGTCAGACAAACCTTTTGGTCCTGACCAGATACATCCAAGACCACTGAAAGAAGCGAGAGATAAACCTTAAGCGCCAAGATCCCGGAAGACTGTGCGGTAGCAAACGTTGTACCTTATTCAAGAATGGCTGCAAAGAAAAGCCCAGGAAATATAGACCAGTAAGCTTCACACCTGTTTTCGCTAAACCACTTGAGAAGCTTCTGAAAGATAAAATGTGCATGCATTTGGAAATACAAAGTTTGATTTGAAGCAGTCAGCTTCGTTTTGTGCGTGGCGGATCATGCCTTACGAAGTTTGTTAGAGATTTTTGAGGAAGTGACCAGGAACGTTGACGAGGGCACAGTGGTAGACATCTTCTATTTCGATTTCAGTACGACCTTTCATAAGGATCCACATAGTAGGCCACTCTAGAAGATTATATCACATAGAATCCAAGGTGAACTGGCAAATTGGCGACACAATTGGCTTAACATTATGAAGCAAACGGCTATGGTGGAGGTATGCTTGTCGGACTGGAAGCCTGTGACAATTGGCCTGCCTCAGGGGTCGGTCCTGGGCCCATTGCTGTTTGTTATCTATATAATTATTTGGATCAGAGTGCACAACGCAAGTTTATTAAGTTTGCAGATGACACTAAAATTAGAGGCATCGTTCAGAGAGAGGAACGTTAGCAGAAATTGCAGCAATACCTTGACCAGCTGGGAAAGTGGGCTGAGAATTAGCAAATGGAGTTTAATATACATAAGTGTGACGTCTTGCATTTTGGAAAGTCAAATCCAGGTAGGAGTTTAAGGATGAATGTGAGGGACTTAAGGAGTGCAGTGGAACAAAACGACGTTGGAGATCAGGTGCACGGTTATCTGAATTTTGGGTCACAGGTACACAGGACCATGAGGAAGGCTGTTGGCACACTGGCCTACATCAGGGCATTGAGTATAGAAGTTGGGACGTTATGTTGCAGTTGTACAGAATGTTGGTAAGGCTGCAGTTGGAGTATTGTGTACAGTTTTGTTCACCTTGCTCTAGAAAGGATATTATTGTACATCAAATAATGTAGAAGGAATTTACAAGATGTTTCCTGGGCTAAAGGGTTGAGTTATAGGAAGAATTTGGACAGGTTAGAACTTATTTCTTTATACAGCAGGAAACTGAGGTGGTTCTTATGGAAGTATAGATTTTATCAAATTATAAGAGGCATGCCTGGGGTGAATGCATTTTTTTCTTGCAAGGTTGGGGAATCGAAGACGAGAGGACATCCGTTCATGTTTAGAGAGGAAAAACAAAACAGGAACTTGGGGATCATCTTTTTTACACAGCGTGTGGTACGCATATGGACTGAGCTGCCAGGGGAAGTGATTGAAGTGGGTACAATAACAACATTGAAAAGGCACTTGATCAAATACACAGATGGAACAGGATTAGATGGATACAGAGCAAAGGCAGGAAAGTGGCAGAATGGCAGATAAGGGGCAATTACAGCATGGTTTGTTGATGGAGCACGGCGGGCGTATCAGATGGGCTACTACAGAGGGAGAACATTCTCTTCCCAGAGGGAGCCACACCAGTAAACCCACCAATCATGGTCTGAGTTCACCGCCCAGCTCAGTGCAGTATCTGAGGTCTGAAGAAATGTCCAGTAGTACAGGACAAATATCAATAACCTTCCCTGCTCTTTCAGGATAAGTGTCACCGTATTCTCTCTGCTCCCTCACACTCACTGTATATCTGTGATTGCACCTACCCCCGAAAAAGACTCATGGTCCCCCACTCTCATAACTGCATGCAACGCTTACTCTCTCTCTCTCTATCTCTCGCCTTTGCAAAACATCCCACACAATCATGGAATATTCTGGAGAATGCCAATTATGGAATGTTCCAGATAATGTTCCAAATAATTCCCAGTTTCAGGAAAATTGCAGTGTCCCAGTGTGTAACATATAAGAGGAAGGAGTAGAGAAGTACGTTTTTCAAATCACATAAAATTCAAATCATGCTGAGGCCATTCAGCCCTTCAAACCTGCTCTGGCATTTAATAAGGTCCCCGCTGAACTGATAGTCTTCTCAGCTCCATGTTACGGGAACTTTGAGTCATTCAACCCCCGAGGTTCCTGTCATTGGCCAAACAGCACACCTCGGGCACTTTTGCCCCTTTTTTTTCAAGCGCCTGTTTGAGGGCATTTCCCATGGGGACAGACACTCCTAACAATATATTCCATCATCTTTATACTTACATGCAATGGTCAGCATACTTCACCCAGACCAAACAAAAATCTACACTTATTTTATGGTTATAAATATCCAATCACACTTAATAATTCTGGTTATTTCACTTGACTCACCTTAATGATATTAAAACAAATACAGCTTCTAAACACGTCTTGTTATAAAATACAATTTTGAGCAGAGACCGTTTTTACCCTCAGCCGTCATCTTGACCATTACCTGAATTGTACCACTTTACTTGTTATGAATGTTTCTTTTACCCTTTGTCTGAGACTGTTTCTGTCTGTATAAGTTACACAGTTCTCCCATTCAGTTGGACAGACGGCTGGTTTGTGATACAGAGGGAGGCCAACAGTGCAGGATCGGTTGCCCACACCTACAGAGGTGACCATGAAAGGGACGCTCTCTCAACCTCACCCCATCATCCAAGGTATGGTGATCCTCAGGAGAAACCAACATGAGTGGTCTCTCTGATGAGAGTACTTTGTGACTCTATTCTATCAATGTTAGCATTTTAATTTTCAAAAATATTTTATTGAAAAAGAGATTTTTAATATTATAATAAATCAATAACAACACAACTCAAATAACTGAAAAAATACATCCAGTTGCATGTACATTCAAAACAAGTTAAAACACTACACAGACAGAAGAAAAACAAAACTAAACAATAAATAATGAATAAACAATACAGCTCAGCACAACAAAACGATAGCTCTCGTTCATTAAGAGCATTAACTGATACGTTTTTTATGTTCATGGTTCTTCATCGATAGATATTAGATTCATTAGACAATAGCATCATGGTTATATAAAAACCCTTCTTGGAGTGGCCGATAACCCTGTATTGCCGTAATCCAAAAAGGGCTGCCATGTCTCATATAAATCTTTGTTTTTTGGTGCACCACACCAGTGATAAACTTGAAAGGGATATTCTCCATGGAGAGCTGACGACGACCCAACAGACTATATTTCCTAGCATGGAAAGTAGGGAAAGTAAGGATATATTTATTTTTCCCCATGTTTATCTGTGGAAACTACCCTGGGCAGAACCAGGAAAACAGAAACCAGGTCCATCTCCACTTCAGTCCTCAATACCCACTCTATCACACCTACCACAGTGCTCAAATATAGAAGAAGCCTGCAACAGGACCACAAGCAATGAGTAAGAGTGCCTGTAGTCATTCTGCATTTAGGACATGAAGGTAATCCCACTTTGCATTTTGAAGACAATTTGGCGTCAGATCGACACTATGAAGAATTTTCAACTGCATTGAATGTGTCCTACTACAGATCAAAATCCTTTGAGCATTTTCACAAATATCCTCCCATGTCTCTGAAGTGTTCTGTACTCTCTCTCTCGCAGGCATCACAAAGCTGTAGAGTCTTGTCTGAGGGGACACTCTCCAACTAATGATAGAGGGTACTGACAGAGAGTGTATTCTGAGCAATAGGCACCCTCTTCCCTCCATCAGATCTGTAAGAGTCTGCTAAAAATCTGCTTTTTTAATAATCAAATCTCTGATCTTGAAAAAAAATACAGAAGAGGTCTCTACCAGGTAGTCCATACGTACGAGTTAATGATCAAATGATATCATTATTTCTCCATCAAATAACACGTGGTGACTCAGTGGTGAACGCTGCTGCCTCACAGCACCAGGGCCTCAGCTTTGGTTCTGGTCTTGGGTGACTGGCTGCGTGGAGTTAACATTCTCGCCATGTCTGTGTGGGTTTCCTCCCACAGCCCGAAGATGTGCAGGTTAAATGAATTAACCATTGATAAATCACCCATAGTGTTCACGGATGTGTAGTTTTGGGCATTCGTCAGGTTAAATACAGGATGGTAGGGAAATGGGTCAGCGTGGGTTACTCTTCAGAGGGTCGAAGTGGACTTGCTGGTCCCCAGGGCTTGTATCCACACTGTAGGGATTCTACGAATTCTAAATCACTCAAGCAAGGCCCACCCCTTGCTGCCCACAGTTTAAACCTGGAATCTATTATCTCAGGATGACAACCCGGTATACCAATTATAGGGGTAAGAAACATGGTTTTGGCTGTATTGCCCTCCATTTCATGCATGGTCATTCATGCTTTAACAGTATTGATAATTATTGGGCTATGACAATACTTCTTAAATGTTGTCACTTTAGCTACGAAAAACAGACTAATCAGGGTTCACTTTGCCTGAGAGTGTTCAATATCTCACAGTATTGACGCCGAGTCCTCAGCGTCCCAGGCAATAACATGGGATAAAAATATCTTAATTGATAGCTTTTATCTGGGCAATCTACTCCCCACAATCTGTGGGGTAGTTGCAATCTGGTTAGCTTGATAAAAAGTTGCTTATGGTGCCAAGTAAAAGAGATAAACCAGCCATAAAGTCTCTTAAATATCTGTCTGGGAAACATCAAAGGAAGCATTCACAAGGGGTATAGCAAATAAGGAAGGACATTTATTTTAAGAACAGCTTTCCGACCGAGCTAGGATATTGGATTTGCCTCCCATCTTTGACGGTCTTGTTTAATGTTGTCAAACAAATGGACATAGTTCACGTTAAATAAATGATCAAAGACGGATTTAATGAATATACTGAAATAGGGAAACCATCCCCGTGACCATTTAAAAGGAAACTAGGATTTGCCCTCAACATCACGCATTTCCGCAAGACCTCCCATAGGCAGGGCCTCCAACTTTGTAAAATTAATCTTAAAGCCCGAAAAAGTGACAAGCGAATTAATGCATTGCATCACGTGAGCTACCGAAATTGCGGGATTTGACAAAAACATAAGACCATCTGCATTCAACATAATCTTATGTGACTTCAATCCCACTTCTGGGGCCGGTATGTTGGGATAATATTCCTAATTGCGCAGGATGCCACCGAATCTAGGATTGTTGCAGGGATGGGGAAGAGATCAACCCTCGTGTGCCCTAATTTATGCTGGTTAAAGAAGAAAATAAAATCCCTACTTGTGAGGCAGATTTGCCTCCAGACATCCACCAGCTCTAGTTCTGCACACAAATTCACTAATTGCTTACATTATAACGAGGATATTGGGGGACGTTTGGATGTTCTGTCCACAGTAGGGCCATAAGACAGTCAAAATTTCTTTCTACAATAATGTGCCACGATGCAAGATAACTTAATTTGGGAAAGGCATCTTCCAGGAGCTTGAGAGGATGCACCGGGTGGCAATAAACATTCAAAATAATGTATTAATTCCCATAGTTCAAGGCTTTGAGGATTATGATCCTTCCATGGGTGTTTAATATAATCTAGTAATTTAAATGAAAGATTCTTCCTATCCATTATGATTTCCCCCACTCTTAGTATTAAAACATGAGAAATAAACCCGATCAAACCCTCCCTGCTGTAACGTCAAACGTTCCTTGTAATCAAGGTGCATCTCCTGCAATAGAACAACATTCACTCTCTCTTTTGTAAGACGATAAAGTACATTTTCCCTCTTGAATGACAGATGGCTCCCCTTAATGTTCCAGGTACACCGCTTAAGCACATCATTATCCATAACATACTGTAGCAACATTTGAACTCGAGAGAATTTCATATCGAATTACACATCGCTAAGCATTGATGACAAAAGACTCATCGAGCTTAAATCTGTACAAACTAAAGCTACTGCAACTAACAAGCAGTAAAAACTTTCCAAAGCTAAAAACATTTAAAAAAGAACGAAGCAAAATCCAAAGTACCAATGACACTTGATAGAGTTTTCTCTGCTTCCCGTCCCCCCCACCACCCTACCCAATGGGGACGCTTACATATCACAAATCTTTATCTTCTGCCCGCTTCCAATATGGCATCCAGGGCAATTAATAACAATTAATAGGTGGGCACTTAATCATCACAACCACATTTGTATCTCGCTCCAGCTTGAGCCACACCCCAGACACAAGCAAAGAAAGAGAAAAAGAGTAATGATAGTATGAAGAAGTTAAAAGTGAGTATTCTACCAATCCCCGACTATAATTTAACACTGGTTGATACCAGAAAAATCCAACAAAATTTCTTTAAGAGAGAAACATGATTATCTCAACATCCAGCTTACTTTAAAATGTCCACAAAGTTTTTGCTTTCGCTGGAGAGTCAGACAAGTTCATTGATCCATTCAAAGCAATACGAAGCACCGTTGGGAACCATAAGGAATACTGAAACCTGAGTTCCATTACTCTTCGCTTGACGTCATCACAATATTTTATTTTCTGTATCACCACCGCTGAAATGTCCTTAAAAAACATAATCCTGGAGCTCTCTTGAATTAAAGCCATCCGAATATACATTGAGCTTCCATCAGTCTTCCATCAGTTTTAAATTATATTCCTGGATGTTCTGGAGCCGTGTCATTTGGTACTATCGTCTACATTTTCCCCCAGACCGCACATTCCTGCCAATCCCCGATAATCCTCGACTCCGTTGTTATTTATGAACCTTCTGTCTGTGCCTCAAAAATATTCAATATCTTTGCCTTCAATGATTTGTGGGGAAGAGTTACAAAGACCCACAACACTGAGAAAACAAAAATAAAACACAAGCTCTGAATGTGAGATTATTTTTTCTTTGTTTCCTTATCTGAGGAAGGATATAATTATATTGGAAGTAGTTTGGAGATGTTTCATTTCATGTATTCCAGGAATGAGTACCTTATATTACGAAGGCTTTAACAAGTCACTCTTGGAAACAGAGGTGATCTTATTGAAGTATACAAGACCTAGAGGAGAGTGGATCAGATAGATACCTACTGGGTATAGTCCAAATTTATTGTCATTTTTATAGAATCTCTTCAGTGTGGAAGTAGGATATCCCATCCATTAAGTCCACACTGACCCTCCGAACAGCATCCCCCCGGATCTGCCCGCCCTTCCCTATCCATGTGACCCTGCATTTCCCATGACTATCCTACCCATCCCTGGACACTATGGGCAGTTTAGCATGGCCAATCCATTGTAAGTTGCATATCTTTCGACTGTGGGGGGTAATTGGAGCATTGTGAGGAAACCCCACATAGAGCGTCGCCCGAGGTTGGAATTGAACCCAGCTCCTTGGTGATGTGACGTAGCAGTGCTAATCACAGATCCAACATGCACACCCGTTAGTTCTCTTAGTTAATTGTGGCTGACTAAAGAAATCTGCCTGACTTGTTTCTTCCACTGAACCTGACCCAGTCTGAGACCTTTATGATCTGCCATATCACCAACCTGGTCACATTTAAAATTTGTTGGGAGCAGTGGAGGAGTGGGACTAGAAAAAGAAACAGTGACTCCCTCTAATCTCAGTCAGAGCAGGAATTAGGAGAAATTCACCAAGTGGGATTTCATTAAAGCGGGAATTCTCTTTCCCAGAAGTTTGGGATGGCTGAATCTTTATATTATATTGAGCTTGGTTTCACCTGATTGCCCATAGACAGGTGAATCAGGGATTATGGCACATGGAGAGAGAAGTGTAGTTGGGACCACAATGAAATGATCCATGAACTTATTTACTGGTGGAGTAGTGTCCAAGGGCCGAATGGCTCACTCGTGTCCCTCAGCCCTGTGTTCTGTTGTTCTATTCAGCCCTTCGGACTTGATACAGAGGGGAAGATCGAGGCCACTCCGATGGTGACGTGTAGTTTCGGAAATGTTCTTGGAAAATCCGGGCTGGGTCAGGAACCGACCCCCACCCCCAATCCCTCTTTCCAGACTCCCCCTCTCTGTAACTTCTACTCCATGTTACAGACCCAGAGTCGCTGGGAATACAGCCCCCATACCCCACCCGGGGTTAACTCAAACAAATCATCTGCTCTCCCTGAATGCAACATTGTACAACACAACTTCGAGGAAAATACCCAGTTACTTTCCAAAAGCATAACATGTGAAATTAATAAATAGGAACAAGAGTAGGCCATTCGGCCCATCAAGCTCTCCCTGTCATTTAATAAGAACGTGGCTGATCTACTCCAGGTCTCAACTCCACTTTCTTGCCGACTCCTTGTATCCCTCCATACCTCTCTGGGTTAGGGAATTCCAGACATTTACTATATACTGAGAGAAGACATCACTTTGCATCTCAGATTGAAATCGATACTTCTTTTTCAGTACCTATATTCTCGAGTGTGACACTCTGCCCAGGAATGGAAACAACTTCTCAATATCTGCCTTCTCAAGTCCTTTCTGTGTGTTGGATATTTCAGCAGTATCACTCACCATTCATTTAACCCCAATGAATAATCACTTCACTATTATAGAGGTTCTCAGTAAGTCAACCTTTTTATCCCAGGAAGCCGCCTAATGTCCCAACCTAGTTACTTGCTGCATCAGCATACTGACGTTATGTTTCATACACAGGAAGACTCCAATCTCTTTGTACTGCTCCTTTTCTGGAAGTCCTCTTCGTTAAGTGACAGCCTGCCTTTTGATTCTCAGTGTCATCCACAAACTCGGATGTATATTGCACTCAGCTCCCTCCTTCAGGCTGTCAGTATAGATTGTCAATAACTGATGCCATCGGACTGATATGTGTGGTATTCCAGCAGATTCACATTTATCATAAAGATCCACTAATCCTGACTCTCTGATTTTGATGTGTTAACCAATCACCATCGCATGTTAATACATTATTCGTCATCCTACGAGCTTCTGGCTTGAGTAAGATCTTTTATTTGATCATACCATGTGGAAAATCTCTGGAAAGCCTCTTGTCTATCAGATTCCCCCCATATCAAATCCGCATGTTATATTTTCAGACATCTCCAGAAAAAGTTTGCATGATCTTACAGGGCAAAATATAACTTTCACGAAACCACATTGACTGTGTGTGAAGCTTTCCTCAATGTCCATGCTGGCCAGGTTTTCCAAACTATACGAGCCCCATCTGCTTTCATTTGGCCCATATGCCTCTAAATATTTCCCATTCATATGTTTGTCCAAATGAGTTTCAAATGTTGCAGCTGTACATGGATTTACCACTCTTCCTCTGGCAGCTCATTCCATTTCCACACCACCCTCTGTGTAAAAACATTGTCTCTGTATCCCTTGTAAATGTTCCCCCTTTCAACTTAAGCCTATGCCTTCTATGGTTGAACTCTCCCATCCTGTGGAAAAACCCTTGGATATTCACCCGATCCATACCTCTCATGATTTCATAAACTTCTCGAATGTCAGCCCCACAACCTTCTACACTCCATCTGATACTAACTTCAAGAACATATATTTAAAGATAAGTACTGCAAATTTGAAACTATATTAAACATGACAGTAAAACAGTACTCAGCCCAAACTTCATACTGTTATTTGTCTTTCTCCATATTAAATACAGAGGCAGCATGAAACTCTTACGAGTGCCAATAAGAGGTCAAGCACCTGAAATTATTTGTCTAAAGGGGGTGATGATCTCGACAATGAAAACGTATCTATGGCCAGATCTATATAATACCATATAGTCAAAATGCCCCCTCCTGGCCTCCCTATGGCCTTGTGTGCTTGTGTCTTGCTTATCTTGCACTCAATAGAGAGAACCCCTTTCCCCCAGTTACATCTTAATTTAAACCCGTTTTACATACTCTTCATTTATCTTTTGTCACACTCTCTTTTCCCTGTCACCCATTCGCCATTTCTGGCATGGGGTTTAAAAGCACATTTTCTATTCATTTTCAGTACTGAAGAAGTCTCACACTAGACTTGAAACACTAACTCTGTTTCTCTGTCTCTGCAGATGCTGACAGACCTGCTGTGTTTATCCAAAAATGAATAGGGGCACAGAACAAATTTTCGATAAAACAAATAACGATCGATACTGGAAATAAAGTACCAAAAATTGCTGGATAAACAGGGAGCTTTGTAGAAGGTTCACTGGACCTGCAAGTTTATATCTGTATTCACTCCAGAAAATGCTGCAACATCTTCAGCAACTTCTTCAGCAATTTCTGTTTTTGAACAATTTCCAACGACATATGTCAAAGATGCCCAAACATTCTGTCCAACATGGAGCGCTGTACACTGGGAACTAAACAATAACGCATAGGTTCCTTGACTCTGAAACTGCAGAAGGCTGGCATCACTGACACTGCGGAGTTCAGAATCATCGTCAGGGAGAAAAACAGAAGGAAACACATTCACTTCAAATACTGAAGATGGTATTACTGAAAGGAAAAGATTCAGATTAGTACCTTAAATTGATTGGGTGAAAGTAACAAATTGGAGGCGTGACACCAAGGAAAGAATTTCACCAGAATGAGAATATGAAAATGGAAGGGTTGCCACACCAGAAACCAGAGTAGGTCAGTGAATACAGGGCTGTTGGGTGAATGGGTCTCGGTGTGAACTGGGGGAGAGTCAGTGGAATTGAATTGTAGACATTGCAGCTTAAACTGGGTTATCATCTGATGCTGTAGATCACAGCAGCAGCAGAGGCAGAATTGTATTCAATGACAATCTGCAACCTTTCGCTCAGGATAATCTCTCAGTAGACTATTACCATCAAGCAGATCTATGGTTCAGTGCCGAGTGTGGGTGAACATGCCAGGGTCAGTACCATGTGTACCTTTACCTGAAGACAACCCATCAAAGCTACCACAATTGACTGGTTACATTCGAAACAGCAGAACTAACATCTGGTACAGAGGCAGAAATGATCCCACGACTAACAAATCAGATCTAAGCTCTGTCATCCTGCCAAATATATGCATAAATATCGATGGACCATTAAACAAGTTACTGGAGGAGAGGACTCCATAAATATCCACATCCTAAATAATGGAACCGTTCTGTACATTAGTGTAAAAATCAATTATGTGGTGTCTGCACTATCCTCAGCCAGACATGTTGAGTCAATGATCCACCTCACCCTGTCATGATGCCCACAGAATCACAACTAATTCGATTCACTGCGCGTGACATGAAGAAACAGCTGAACACAGTAGATACGACAAAGGTAATGGGCCCTGACCCCATTCCTGCAATAGGACTGAAGAGTTGTGCTACACAACAAGCCGTGTCCCTGGGGAAGCTGTTTCATTCCAGCTCCAAATCTGACATCTCCCTGGCAATGTGGAAAATTACTCAGCTATGTCCAGTTCCCTAAGAGGGGAATAAATACAATCTGACCAATTAGCACCCCATCAGTCCCATCACGACAGTCAAAATTGGTGGGAGTTCTTTTTTTAACAGAGTTGCCAAGCAGCTCAGTGTGGTTTCCAATAGGTCCCCATGCGGAGATAGTGCTGTTGTGGAATTGTCATTGGATTATTAATACTGACCAGGCTAATGCTTGGGCAGCTGGTGGCAGCTGGTGGAATACTAAAAACAATTATTAACATATCGAGCTGTAAAATCTGGTGTCAGTAACAGTGATCTTGTGTCCAATGTTGATTGTAAACATCGATCTCCTTCCCAATGTACTTTCAGGAAGTGAGTCTCCCGTGCTTTCCTTGTCTGACCTAAAAGTGACTCAAAACACAGACATGTGATAAACTCTTCAATGGTCTCTGAAACAGCCAAGCAAGACACTCAATTGTATCAACTGGTCCGAGCTCTTAAAGGATATACAGCCGGTCCCAACCTTAGTGTCGGAAAAGGGAACAGGAAACATAGTCCTGTTGACCATGCAGAGACCTCCACCCTAACATCTGACGGTTTGTGACAACATTTGCAGAGCTTTCCCAAAGACTGCACAGGAACATAGGGAAATGAGTACTTCACACAACACATTGAGCTTTCCCTGTGCTAGTTAATGGCTGAACATCTCCTTCATGCAGTTTTACCCATACAATATTCGTATGCCTTAATATGTTTAAACATTGTGAAATATAAAATGAGAACTGCTGGAGTCCCTTCAGCACATCAATTTTGCTCCTCCATTCAATATACAGGCAGTTCTCAGATAACGCGTGTTGATTAAATATAATTTGGCCGCAATGTGATTCATGAACCTTTATCCATGAAGTGAACTCTCATTCACTGTGACGCGATTCCTTGCCAGGAACCAGCTGAACAGCACAACCCAGCCTCAGGATCCTCTGTCTGCAAAATGTACAATCAATGTGTTCAGCTAAAACAGGAATGCAATCCGCTCTGGAAGCCTTGAAACTGAGCCTGAAACCGGGAATTGTAGTCTACATTTAGAAAGAACTTTATTTCAAACAGTGGGAGAATCTTGAGGAGAACTGAAATTTCCCCATCGGCATCACGTGGTCAGTCAGCCACATGCACTTTCTGGAGAAGAGTGTGGTGAAAGGTACACTGCTGTAGTCAGTGACTGTAGTTTGAAAGTGTTACATTTAGAGGACAGTTTCATGACTATATGTGATTTAAAGATGTATTTTAGACTGTGCTAGTGTGTGTTAGACTAAAATTAATTTTTGCCTTTACTGATATTTTGAGGGGTTCGTCCCTTGCCCTCTTTTTCCCATAGACCCCATTATTAATATTGCACGATTTTCTACAAAACGGTGTTGCACAGGAACACAGCTGCTGCGCCATTGGAGAACAACCTGAACTGATAGCTGATCTATCTTCACACGATACTCCAGCTCTCTCCCTACCCCTCAAATTTCCAGAAATCCTTATTTATATTCAGCGCCTTGGTTTCCACAGCCTGATCTGGGAAAGAGTACCCCTGGTTCGCCAGTCTCTGAGTGCAGACATTTATTCTCATCTCAATGCAAAGTGGCCTGTCTGTACCTAAAACTGTGGTCCTTTGTTGTAGACGTCCACGCCAGGGAATTACCATCCCTGCTTCCAATCTGTCTTGCCCTGTCAGAGTTTTATATATTTCACTGTGATCACCACTCATTTTCCTAAACGGCATAGAATACAAGCCCAGTCACCCCAAACTCCGCTCCAACAACAAACCTGTCATCCCAGAGATCAGTCTGGTCATCCTTCACTGCTCTCCCTCAATGTCAGGTTTGTCCTTTATTGGATAAGGAGACCAAAGCTGCACACAATACTGTAATATGTCCGAGATGCGGTCCCACTAAGTCCCTGTACAGCTGCACTTACTCTTACTCCTGTACTCAATCCCCCTAAAATGAAGGTGAATACACCATTTATCTTCCTACCTGCTTTCTGCTCCTGCAATATTGCTTTCAGTGACTGGTGTACAGGGAGATCCAGATTCATTTCAATGTCACAGTTCCCCACTTGCAGGGTCTATATACACTGGTCAGCGTGCCAATGCCATTCCCAGTATTGACTTCTGGCTTTAGAACTCATTGCCCTATATGTACCGAGAGGGCTGCGCAGAAATAAACAAAAATGCAGCTAAAGTTCCTTTATAGAGCAACATTTTTCAAGCACGCCCTTTTTCAAATGAGAGGCTGCGATTTTATTGTTCCCATCAATGTGCACAATATCTAATCTCTCCCATTGGTCTCCATCTGCCACGTATTTTCCCAGTAATTTCACTTGTCTCAGTCACTTTGGAGTTTTTTTACATCCCCCTCACCCACTCACATGCTGTCATCGTTCAGTGCTGTCAGCAGAGTTGGGGATATTGTATTCGAGCCCCTCAACCAAATATATGGTGTGTATTGGGAATAGCTGGGGCCAAAGCCACGATCCTTGCTATATCCTACCAGACTTCCATTTAAAAAAAACATTGTTTTATTCCTACTCAGTGTTTCCAGCCAGCTCTCCCATTCTAAAACCATGACCATATATTAGCCTCAGTCCCACAGGATTCGAATTCGCACAATAGGCTTGGGGCTTGATCAAAACACTTTCTGAAATTCCACTCGTATTGCATTGATAGCTTCTCCATAATTTTGCTAAAAGCCACTTTCTCAAATATGACTCCCATTTCATAAATCTCTGTTGACTTTGTCGATGCCCATTAATGTCAGTCCAATACTTTCTTTAAACTGGTTAGTTGCTAATTTCATTATATTCCCTTTTTCTCACCAGACTAAAGATCCCTAGTATTGCTAGGAAGCTTTCTTTTTTGTTTTGTTTTCCTCTGTGGAGGCAGAACTGAAGCATTTTGTCCATAGTTCTGCTATTTCCCGGTCCTCAATTATCTGGTATCAAACTATAAGAAAGCTGCACATTTCTTTCTCTTAATTTTGCCATTGACATATTTTCATAAAATATTACAAGTTCTGTCTTATAAACTTTGTGAAGATATTCTTCAGAAACCTATCAATTCCTATTTTAAGGTACTCAGTGATTGACCTTCCACAGCCATACAATCACAGCAGCAAAGATGCTGTATCATCAGAAATATAGCACGGTCTAAATGAGGCCCATTTGCCAACACAATACCCATAGCCGTAAATCTTGAGGCATTTCAAGTGCACTACCATGTATTTTCTAATGGTTTTGAGGTTACCATGACAACTCCCCTCTCAAGAATTGCATTTCAGACCCCAACAAACTCTGGGTGAAAAGCAATTCTCAAATCCTCACTAAACTGCAAACCCTTCACGTTATAAATGTGGGCCTTTGACTAAAAGGAACAACTGCTTTCCATCCACCCTGTAATCTTATGCGCCTGAATTACGTCCCCCTCAGCCTCCTCTCCACCAATCTAAACAACTAAAGCTTATCCAGCTTCTCTCTATAGCTGATATGCTCCATCCAAGGGAACATCCTGGTGAATCTCCTTTGCATCCCCTCCAGTGCAGTCACATCCTTCCTGTAATGTTATTCACAGAACTACACACAGTATTCCATCTTGGCATCACCAAAGTTCCGCATAGCTCATATAATCGGTGCCTCAATGAATCAAGGTTATGTTTATAGTCCCCTATGCTTTCCCAAATTGTGTATTAACTGGTCCATCACATTCAGGGATGTGTGGAGAAGCACCCTCTGACCTTCCTAGTGTGCTGCCATTCATTGAGTCCTCCCCTGTCTGGTTCCTTCTTTCAAAGTGTATCACCTCATATTTATCAGGGTTACATTCCATCTGCCATTGAACTTGCCAGCTGACCATTCCATCTGTATCTTCCTGCCTTCCTCCTCACTGCCAACCAACCGGCCAATCTGCGTATCAAACCCAAACTAACTTATCACACTCCTCACCCCTCGTCCATATTCACAGCTACATTATTTTTTGAGTACTACAAATATTAAAAATGAAAATTACACAACATCCGGTTAGAGTCCAACAGGTTTGTTCGGAGGTACTAGCTTTCGAAGCGCTACTTCTTCATCAGATGATTGAGTGCTTTGATGAAGAAGAAGCGCTTCGAAAGCTAGTGCCACCGAATAAACCTGTTGGACTATAATCTGGTGTTATGCGATTTTTAGCATTGTCCACCTAGTTCAGCACCAGCACCTCTGAATCACAAACAATAAGGGACACAGCACTGAACCCTGTGGTATACATGAGACACTGGTCTCCAGTCACACAAGCAGCCTTCTACCACCACCTTCTGTGTCTTACCACTAAACATCATTTGGATGCAATTTGGCAAGTCACTAATGAGTCCGACCTGTTCCCTGGTTATTCTGATTCCTGGACACATTTGTGCAATATCTGGAAATTCTCCCTAACTTGCTCTGCCAGCAGGTTTCCATGCCCCGTGTGAGTGAGTCCCCTACGCGTGCAGAATTTCCTCCTTTTTGCAGCCTTAAATGGTCTGTACTTTATCCTGCCATTATTTCCCTTGAATGTGGATTAGACAGCCGGAGAAACATCCTGTTAATTTCCAACTTGTCATATATTTTGTGACTTTATATATTTCACAGGGACCTATGTCTTATTCTGTGAAACTCTAGAGAACACAGGCCGAGTTTCCTCATCACGCAATCTCGCCAATTGAAGGATTAATCTGGAGAATGTCCATTGAACTTCCTCTGTCGTCAGTATATTCTTTCTTAGATTTGGTCACCAAAACTTTACTCAATATTCCAGGTACAGTACTCAACGACGCGCTGTTAAACTGCTTCAACATGTCTTTACATCTATATTCTGACTCCCTCAAAGCAAGGCAATTCAAACTTTAACTTATCACTTGCATATATTCCTCCAAATACCCTTCACATTTACGAACTCACTGTGTGAGTTCTTATAGAAACCCTTCTCATAATCTAAAATATGTAAATTCTACTGGTTCCCCATTATCTATGCTGTAAGAATCAACTTCAAACAATTCCAAAGCTTGTCAAGTATGATTGCCCTTTCAGAAATGCATACATACTGATTCTCTCCAATGTTGCTGTTAAGTTCTAAATAACGAATATCACATCCTATATAATAGATTCCAACAGTTTCCCCACAAATGTCAAGTTAATTGGTCTGCAGTTCTCCACACTATCTCTTCTTCCCTTTGTAGATGCTTGGATCACTACCGTTCATCTATAGTGCTTGGATCCAGACTATGCAGAATGCACTTCGTAATAGAACACAGTCATCGACAGTGCAACTAATACTTCTATTAGTGGTTTATTTCTGAAGAGTTTGGTATGAAGTACATCTGGTTTGTGAAGGGTAGCAATGCTCAATCCAGCTGCATGTTCAAGTCAAGCCTTGTTACTGATATAAATTGACTTTATGTCTTTCAGTCCACAACTCCTATATGATGACGTCGTGTTTCAGGGTGATTTCCTGGATCTTCCTCCATGAAGACAGATGCAAGGTAACTGGTTATTTACTTGGCCATTTCCCTGTTATCCATAATAAGCTCGTCTCTCCTGATTGCAGATTTCCACATTTGCTTTTCTCTTTCCTTTGAAATATAGATAATAGATTTATGCAACCTTTGTGTTCCTGTTTGTTTGCATGTGTGTTCGCTTTTTGATTTCCTTACCCGTTTCATGGCCCTCTTTTCTGGATCGTAAATTTCTGAGAATTTTCAGGATTCCACAATGTCTGAAATTCTTCTGAAGTCACTTCCTGTGATTAATATAATCTTTAATTTATTATGCTAATCATTGTTAACTCACTTTCTCACTCTTGGGTGTTCTACCCGAAATAAATGTATTTTTCAGACTTTGTAGTATTTCTATAAATCTCCTGGTCCTGACCATATATATTCAGGAACACTGCAGGACAGGAAAGAAATAGCGGGGGACCTGGTTGGTACTTTTGCATCATCGGTGGCCAACGGGTGAGGTCCTGGAGGACTGGAGGGTAGGGAATGCTGTGCCGTTATTCAAGAAGGGCTACAAAGAAAAACCGGGGAAGTAGAGACCAGTAAACCTAAAATCTGCAGCAGGTAAGTTACTTGAGAAGATTCTTAGGGAGAAGATATACATGCATTTGGAAAGACATAGCCCTGTGAATGGGAGATTATGGCTCACAAGTTTGTTAGACTGCTTTGATAATGTGACCAGTAACTTTGACAAGGGCATTGTTGTATATTTAGTCTATATGGATTTCAGTAAGGCCTTCAATAAGGTTCTACATGGTACGCTGCTCTGGAAGGTTAGATCACATGGAATTGAGGAGGAGCTGGCAAATTAGGTCCAAAATTGGCTTGATGATAGGAAGTAGAGGGTAATCGTCGAAGGATGCTTGTCGGACTAGAGGCCTGTGATGAATGGCATGCCTCAGGGGTCGGTGCTGGGACTATATATGTGTGTGTACACACACACACACACACACACACACACACACATATATCTATGATTTAGCTGAGAATGTACAGGCATGATTTGTAAGTTTCAAGGTGACACTAAAATAGGTGGAATCGTGGACAGTGAGGAAGCTTATCAGAAATTTCAGAAATTACAGCAGTACATTGATTAGGTGGGGAAGTGGGCCGAGAAATGGCAAATGGCGTTTAATTCAGATAAGTGTAAGTTCTTGCATTTTAGAAAGTCAAATCAAGGCAGGAGTTTCATGGTGAATGGCAGGGTCTTAAGGAGTGCAGTGGAACAGAGTGACCCTGGAATTCAGGTGCACAGTTCTCTGTAAGTGGAGTTCCAGGTAGACAAGGCACTGAAAACGGCTTTTGACTCACTGGCCTTCATCAGTTAGAGCACTGAATATCGAAATTAGGGAGTTATGTTGTAGTTATACAATATGTTGGCGAGTCCATACTTGTCGTGTCATGTTCAGTTTTATTCACTTTGCTTGAGAAAGGATGTTATTAAACTGGAAAGAGTGCAGAAGAAATTTACAAGGATTTTGCCAAGACTCAATGGTCTAAGTTATAGTGAGAGGTTGAACAAGCTAGGAGTTTTTAACTTTAGAATGTATGAGGCTGAAGGGGATCTGATAGTAGTGTAAAAGATCATGCGAGGCATGGATAGAGTGAATGCACTCAGTATTTTTTTCCCCAGGATTGGGCAACCACAGACTAGAGGGCATCAAGTTAATGTCAGAGGGGAAAGAATAAAAGGGAACCTGAGGGGCAATTTATTTTACACACAGAGTGGTATGCATATGGGACGAGCTACCAGCAGAAGTGGTTAAGGCGGGTACATTCACAAAATTTAATAAAACATTTGGACAAGCACACAGGTAGGAAAGGATTAGAAGGATACAGGGAAATATTTTGTTCGGAATGAACCAGTTTGGCCGAATGGCCTGTCTCCGTGCTGTAAGACTCTGTGAGTCTAACAACCATTGTTCTCCTACTGAATGTTATATTGTACTCCCCCAATTCACTGGAGCGAACTTGACACTCTAGCCTCTGGGCTTCCATGATGTTTGACCAGAATGTTCAACCATTCCATATTGAATGCAGACGCCGTGTAAAATACAACATATTAATGTCACTATTCCTCCAAAGTTGCTTCAGAGCAAGGTTAGTAATTAGTCCTTCCGACCACACAATAAACAATAGGTGCAGGAGTAGGCCATTCTGCCCTTCGAGCCTGCACCACCATTCAATATTATCATGGCTGATCATCCTTGATCAGTATCACACAGCACCAAATCCGAAATAATCTACCTCTAGTTTGGTTCACAACATAATCTTCAACCTACCTGATATACACTTATGGAATTTATTTTTCACAACATTAGCAGTCACTTAGTTAACTCAGTTTCGATGCAACGTGACACCATCTATTATTACTGCAGAACCCACGAGTATTTGTTACTCATTCACAGGATGGGGGCTTCATTGGATAACCAGCATTTGCTGGCCATGCCAGACGGCAGTTAAGAGTTAACAGTGTTGTCTTGGACCTGGAGTGACGTGCAGGCCAGACTAGGTAAGAACAGCCAGTTTCCTTCACTAAAGGACATTAGTGAACCAGATGAGTTTTTCCAACAATCAACAATGGATTCTTGATCATCATAAACTCTCGGTACCAGATACTTATTGAATTCAAATTCCACAATGTGCGATGGCAGGTTTTGAATCCATGTCCCCAGAACATTACCTGGGTCTCTAGGTTAAGAGCCGAGCAATAATATCAGTATGTCATAGCTTCCCTTTGCATATAGTTGCATATCTAATTTCCAGAGCATATGATGCAAAACATTTGCGCGACAGTTTTGGTTCAGATATATAACACAACAAGTTTGTTTCTCCTTGCTATTTATAAGACCCACCCAACTGATTCTGTGGAATCTGATGGACAGGGCCTGTGTCGTTACTAGGGATAGACTTGGATAAGGCATTCGGGGAGACTCACCTCGATGCTGAGATGATCTGAAGACATGTCCAGCAATACAGGACAAGCATCAATATCCATTTCGCTCTGTCAGGATAAGTGTCACCGTATATTCTCACTGTTCCCTCACACTCACTGTATTTCTGTTACAGCACCTACCCTCAACCAAGGCTCACGCTCTATCTCCAAATAAGCCTCAAGCACGACCATTCCCGCTGTTGAATTCAGCACCTTCCTCCCCCACATTCTCTGTCCCTGATGCAATAGCCCCGCACACTAATAGCACTACATTCATACAACACTATGGACAGACGCCCTCCGGCCACCTCACCATGTCACACCGCACCTGGGAGAAAGTGAGGTTTGCAGATGCTGGAGATCAGAGCTGAAAATGTGTTGCTGGAAAAGCGCAGCAGGTCAGGCAGCATCCAAGGAACAGGAGAGTCGACGTTTCGGGCATAAGCCTCACCTACCCCAGCACTAACAGCAGGGACATCCACTCCCACCCTCACTCATTCTCTCCCTTTCTCCCATTCCAGGAGAAACAGCCTGGAATAGGACAGAAAGGGCCAAGCCGGGTCGTGGAGTGCCGGATATCCGTTCCCTCATCCCCCTACCATGATATGTGGGGAGGATCCTGGAGAGAGCTGGAGAGGACCAGGAAGCCTTGTGTGGAGATTCTGAAACATCCACGTCCCACCAACCGAGTAAGGAGTAATATTCAGTAAGAACAATTCTCAATTCAAACCTACTGTCAGTTCCAAACTCATCTCTCTCACTCGCAGAAGAACAGATATCCCATTGCACAGAGATGCAGGCATTGAATTACACAGAAGTATTGGTAAATACCCCAATATACTAACATGCACAATGCATACAAGGAGATAAGCATGCACACACATAGAAGCACACAAAGACATATACCGTCACACACAAATAGACACAAACACAGATAGAAACACACAGGCTGATACACAGACAGACATAGTCACGCAAATACAAAACAATAACAAGCACATGGACACACACACACATATAAATGCACATTAAGACACAGACAGTAGTGCCATTAAGTCACAAATAAACACATTTTTTTTTATTTATAAGGAGATCAAAGATTCTAGGGAGAAGGTAGGAGACTGATGTTGAGGAACATATTAGAAATGACTGAATGGTATATCAGACTCGATAGGTGTAATTCTGCTCCTTTTTTAATGCTCATGTGGTGTCATGCTCTTCCTGAGACAGCAGCAGCATCATATTTGATTGGAAAGAGTCAGTGGTAATGTGGGAAAAGATTGGAGGGCAGAATGGTTAATGTCGATTCCTAGTTATTGTACCACTATATCCGAAATGGGGCAGTGATTTGACATGAGGATAAAACAGTTTTTAAAAAATGTGTCCCACAGTGGAAGAAGGATGTCCCTTTCCCTTCACTGTTGTGCTGTTTGTGGTGTCCCCATCCTCAGGGAGCAGTGAAGACTCGGTTAATTAAGGTATTTTAGTTTGAGCTTGACTGATCTTTGCTGGACAGCAGAGTCAATGTTTATTGGGAACAGACAGGAGACAGATGGTCAGACACACTCGGATCAGCCATGAGCATTCTGAATGGTGTCGCCAAATGGCCAACTGCTGCCCCTTTCCAATGTGTTGTTCCATCAACCCACCCTCCCGGCTGTTACAGGAATATACTGCTGCCCCTACTCCATGTGTTGTTCCCTCAATCCATGCTCCCGGCCGTTAAAAGATATACTGCTGTCCCTACCCCGTGGGTTGTTCCCTCAATCCACCTCTCAACGCGATTACAGGGTAGACGACCATCCCATTCAGCCAGACTGTATCGTTACAATGAGACGGGAGGAGACCATTCTATCCCTACAAAGAATTACACAGGAATATAGGATGAAGTAATTCAGCTCGTTGAGTACATTACACAGCCCAGAACGAGGCCATTCAACCCGCCTGAAGTGCTGCACAGGAACAGGGATGCTGTCACTAACAGGAAATAGTAGAGATATATGATTTTTTAAACAAAACTGTAACTAGTTTTGACTCAGAGATCACTGTAGGGTCATCAATGATCAATAATCTATGTCAAATATCTGGATGAACGGACTGAATGGATCAAAGCTGAACTACCTTGTACACCAAAATGATCATTCAATAGATCTTCAAATGGAGGTAGTGAATCTGCATTATGATGTAGACAGGGAAGGTTAGTGAGGATACCCTCAGCAGAAATAATATAATGTGAGTTGTCTATTGCAGTCAGGAACAATTTAAATGGAGAGAGATTGCAGAACTCTGTGATGCAGATGTTTTTCATATTCCTGGTACATGAATCATATGAAGTCTGTCTGCAGATGCAGCAAGCGATTCGGAAGGTAAGTGGAATGATGCTGTTTGTGGCAACGGGTATTGGGTTTAATTAGTAATATTTCACTGTATCTGTACAGGGCATTTCTGAGACCACATCAGATACACTGGGGGCAGTTTTGATCCTCTAAACTAAAAATAAAACCGGATACAATTCCTTTCAAAGATGTTCAAAGATGCTTCCCTTTACTCATTCCTGAAATGAAGGCCTTTTGTTATCGGGAATTATCTGTTTGGATCTTAGATGAGAAATCTTATTGAACCACGATTTTCAGAGAAGTCGTTCAGCTGGATACATATTTTCTCTTGGTTAAGAAGACTAAAGCTAGATAATATTTTTTTTTGAATGAGATGCATTGGTATTAACACAAATATTATGAAGATATCAACCCATTTTTAAAAATTACGCAGATGCATATAAACATCTCATCAAATCATAAAACGGGCACATTATTTTCTTTTGCTAATGAAAGGCACTGTGCACAACAACAGCAATGATGCTGCATACAACATACAGTCTATTATCATCCATTGGGTAAAAAATGAGGTCTGCAGATGCTGGAGATCACAGTTGAAAATGCTGGTTAAAGCACAGCAGGTTAGGCAGCATCCAAGGAATAGGAAATTCGACGTTTCGGGCATAAGCCCTTCATCATCCATTCCAGAGAATGTACATGGAGGTGCACATGGTCCAGTTTGGTTTTCAGTTGACATTCTTGTATTTTTCTACACAGAGACGGAGAAAAATATTACTTGCTTCAGAAGCAGCAGCCAATTGGTCTCTCTCTCTCTCACTCTCTTACTGTGTTCTGCCTGAAAACAAGGGTGAGAGCAGAAAAATCCTGAGTCATCTTTACCACTCGTAGGGGATTCCTGATGAGGATTCATAGGAATCTCTGTACAGCTCGAAGAAAAGGGAATTCAGCCAAATCCAACTGTTCCAGGAAGAAATCCGCATTCCCAGACATTTGTGTGAGCAGAATAAGTTCAAAGTCAGAAAAACATTTTACCATTTGTTCACAGTTCAACTTACTGTGTCCCAGATTTTTCTAGAAAATTACCCAGTCTGATACCGATATCATTGGACACAGCACTCAACTGGTTACATTTAAAATTTGCTTTCACCAATAGAGGAGTGGGAAAAGACATGAGTGACCCTCCAACATTGGTCAGAACACAAACAAGAGATTCTCAAAGTGTTGGTAAGGTGTGAATTCCCTTCCACAGAAGATTGTGATGCCTGGATATTTCCATGTGTTCAAAATTGTCTATGTAAGACATTTGAAAGACAAATGAATGTAGGGAAATGATACACTGACAGAAAAGTGCTGCTGAGACCTTAATCAGATCAAAGTGCATGGTAGAGCCTCACTCAGAGATGACTCAAAAATGCTTTGCTCTCTCTGATTACAACATGCAATAACAGTACATCCAGGATAATTACAGCCGTTTACTTTGAAATTACAGAAAATGAAAACATAAGGAACAGGAATAGTTGATTCGACCAGTCAAGCCATTGTATACAATCATGACTGACCTACTGTTAGCATTACCTCCTCCTTAATGGCCAGTTATTCACAATCCTGAGCTGTCTGACAGATCAAAGATTCATGTACCACCTCGTTAAATACTTTCAGTGATGTAGCTCCCCTTACTCTCTAATCCAGATAATTCCTGACATTGATTACCCTCTGTGAGAGGAAAACACTCTCTACACATACACCATCACCTATTGATATGAACAAGAGGTGAACACAGGGGCTCAGGAAAGAGTGAATGGCCTTGAGATCAAGGCGGAGGTTGACTGAGGATGTTATCGGGACCACCTACTTATTTGAGCTTAATGAGAATCAGGTCTAACCTCCCCACTGGTTGGGGTCTTTCAGAGCACAAAGGAAGATGTTTGTGGTCGGTGGCCGACAATCCTCTCAGTCCCGGGACATCTCTTCAGGAGATCCTCAAATTAACTTGCTCAGCACAAACATCTTCAGCTCCTTCGTCAACGCCTGTATGCCCCCATTCCCGGTGCTCCCCATCTATCTCAAGATCAGAAGCAGGGTGATCACTGAAGATCACACAATTTGTCCCCCCTCAGCTCCTGAACCGGTCTGTGTCTATATTCAGCAAGACCCAAACAACATTCAGGTTTGTGCTGTTAAAGTGTCGGTAACATTCATGTAACAGCACGGCCAGACACTGCACATTTCCACACTTAAAAGAGGAGCTCATTCTGCACCTCAAGCTGGTTACATGGATATGTGGAAACCATTCAGCCCATCGAAATGACTGAACAAGAAGAGGGACAGCCCATTCAATCCTCCTGCCTGTTCCACAGGAAGAGGAGGCATCTAGTCAGTACATTGAGCTGTTAAACAGGAACAGGCAGAGTCCAGTAAGACCCCTAAACCTGTTCTATAGAACCAGGAGGAGACCATTCACCCCTCGAGACACTTACACAGGAATAGGAGGGTGTCACTGATGCTCCATCCTGGAAAACAAATGGAGCAGATACTGCACTCACAGACGGCTCACGATGTTCCTCGTGGCTCCATTGCCTGTGGGACACATTATACTGTAACCTGTTTTGCCGGCAGTGAGGAAGGAAGCCAAATGTTTTGTGCCAAGCCTCAAGGAGGCATCTTCCATCTCCAGGAAGACAGACCCATGTTCTCCGTGGGGGTCAGAAGCTGGTGGGGATAGTTAACTGTTTTAGAGTGAAGGTATTGTGGCTCCTGTCGGGATAGTGGATAACGTGAAGTTCTATGTATGATCACACACCAGATACACTGTATTAATGTTGGAAGAGTTTAGTTAAAGACTGGCCCTCTCTCTCTCAATCGAAATGGGGAGTGGAGTGGAGTGAGAGGGACGTTCTCAGAGTCTTTTAAGCCATCGAGAATCATGTAAACTAAGTAAAGAAAACATAGAACTTATCACGGTATTAGTTCTGTTTGGAATATAATGAGTGACTGTCCATCCACTTCAGGTTCAATGCAATCACCTCTTATTCCTTCAAAGTGCTACAGATTAACCCTCAGGCACTCCCGATGGTACAATCATCCCAACAATGAGTCTAGTGAATCTCCATTACACTCTTTCTGCCAAGAGGATTATTCCTTATAAAGGAGAGAAAATCTGTGCACAATACCATAAATACTATCTCAACAACACTCTCGGGTGGATCACACTAATTCTGTTCCGTCACTTAGCTGTCTCAGCTTCTTTCCTGTGGTATAAAAAGCCATTCCTTCTCACTACACTGCGAATGATATGGCATTTTGAAGTTTCTTACATCTTTGCGTCAGTCATCACCAGAGGTGCCGATGGAGATGTATATCACGTTCAGAGGGAGACTCAATCAGAAAGAATTCACTTGAACCAGGGAATGGTCACCTACCTGAATGGAAATTACTTGCAGGAACATGGAAATCAGGCAGAGGAAGGGAGCTATCTTTCCTGTTGCTCTGCTCTCATGGGATGTGTGCAGCCCTGGTCAGGCCAACATGTTATGCTGATCTTGAACTGAGTGGCTGATTCAGCTGTTGCACAGGATAATAAAGGGTAAACCACATTGATGTGGGTTTGCAGTCACACAGAGACATGAACATGGAAGGATAACCCATTGCCTTCTCTACAGGACATGAGGAAAACAGATAGGCTTTTGTTTAAAACAAGTGGTGATGATTTCATTTGCATTCCATCAACTTCCTTCATGAGACACAAAAAGATTATTATTCTGTGCCGCTTGATGATGAGTCAATGACTTGACCACCATGCACTGTCTGTCCATCTGACAGATTCTGTGGAGAGGACAAATTACCCATCTCAAGTGCAAATATGTTGTGACGTAAGCATAGTTAGAAGGGACTTGAAACGGTTAAATCTGGATTTACTAAAGGCACAAATGATGGATTATTCAGCAGTTGCATTGAGGCTGAGAATGTGACTGAAATATCCTGATAGTGGTCCTGGGTAGGATTGGTGAGTGGGGAGAATATGTAGAAATGTGAATATGAATGGAGAAAAAAGATAACGGAGTTTCAGAACAGTCTGGTTTCTCCTCGCGTATTGTTGAGTAAGTTGTGGATAGTAATTTGCTAGTTTTAATCAGTAAGGAATAAATTTTTTGACTGGATCTGAAAATGATGACTTCCAAATTTTAAAATTTGAATATGAACAGCAATTCAGTCAACTCAGTTTAATGGTCAGATGGAATGACTTACCAGGAACACCAACTATAGCGAGGATGGGATAGTAACCTCCTTGAATAATCCAAAGGATATCTTCGATCCGTGATGCTAATGATATCCAAGGCCGAGAAAGGTAGTAAAGACCCAAGGATAAACTCCTGTCTGTTGCAATATTCCAGTAGAACGTTCTCACATTCTGATCCATTAATTGAACGTCCCAGTCTAATGTTCTCAGATTCTGATCTCTCTTCCTCCGTCTCTCGAGCTACTGATCCCTGTTAGTCCAGTCATTGATGCTCCCGCCCATACTGGGATAACACATTGAACCGAGTCCTTAATTAATAGAAGAGGCAAAACCTCCAGTGACACATCTCGGATCCACGGAGACTGACATCAATCACAGTCACTGAACAAATAGCTCCAGCCAACGCCTTTCAATTCAATATTGTTTTATTCAAATTCAAAACAATGATTCAAACTGTCATTTTCTGGATGGGCTATGTGAGGGTGACTGATGGAACAAATCTTGAGGCTGGTAGATCAATTGAGTGTAATCATTCAATCTGTCTTGGATGCAGGAGTAATGCTATAAGTTCATCAGAACGTAAACATGCATCTCTGATTATACATCCTGGAGCTATTGATCAAACATCATAATTTCAATTAAACATTGAGACAATTTTTATAGTTTATGATCTGAGGGGAATGTGTGTCTGAGAAACGTGGGGTTGTAACAGACAAATGGCATGGTTATGTTAACAGAGAATTGAACGTGACAAATGCAATTCAGATTGTTATTCCAGGTTCAGAGAGAGTCAGATGAGGCCTGTGCTATTGATGTGATCGATGTTAGTGAACTGTGATGAAATGTCATTTACTGGACTTCACTTAGAGTGTGGCTATGGCATTGTGGAGGAGACAGAAAAGAGAGAATTGGGGGACATGGCAGTTCAGACAGGAGGGAGGGGCAATAATATTCCTCAGTCATCAGTGTTGGAATATTACTCTTTATAACTCATATGAAGAAAAGATTCAAGGATACATCTAAAGTGAGGAATGAGGAGTACAATTTGTTTATTGAACACAAAATACGAGGACAAAATTATTTTCTGTCCGTACTAAACTATGGGAAGTACAAAAAAAAATACACTCATGATATTGAGCTATATAAATTGAAATGTGTATTACAAAATCACGGAAGTGCTGTGCAGTCTATATCAATCATTATTTGGCCCACAGCTGAGATGCTGATTTCCCCTCTGTCAGTGATCCACCTCATTGAAATTGTCTGGCGCATTATCTCAGTACTGAGGGGATTCTGAATTCCTGCTGTTGTTCACCCAGTCTATTTAAATTAAATCACCTTCTCACTGTAGAAAAAAAACACTTGGCCTTTTGGACTCTGTTTAACTGTCAGCAACTCAGCTCTGTGATATTGTTGGCGATAAATGATCTGGGACCACAGCCAGTATCCGCGCAGTGCTTAAACCGTATAGCAATAGATAAAGGCCTTGCAGTCCGTGAGAATTTCTAAATAAAACTTCCATTTTCTGTTTGTTCCTGTCTATCTCCCCTCATGCTGTCTTCTGATCTATCCTACTCACCCGCGTTTAACATCCCTCCAATCACTCCCTGTTTCCAAATTGTTCAGTTGTACAGCTTGATGTTGTGGCCATTTTGGAGAAATGGATAGAGCAGGGACAGGACTGATCGTTGGAGGGTCCGTGGTTTAGATGCTTCATTCAGAACAAGGAAGGTACTAAAAGTGGGGCAGGGGTGTGGTTTGGGGTGGGGGAGGGTGGGGTGGCATTGAAAATCAAAAACACCATTACGTTGGTAGAAAGGATGCTTGATAAGGACTCGTGTACTGAGGTAGCATGGGAAGAGATTAGAAACAAAAACGGAGAGGTCACCCTGTTGACAGGTCTCTATTGCCCTCTGAAAAGTTCCAGAGATGTAGAGGAAAGGATTACAAAGATGATACTGGATAGGAGCGAAAGTAACAGATTAGTTGTTATGGAAGAATTTATCTTTCCATATATTGACTGGAAACGCTACAGTTCAATAACTTTGTACAGGTCAGTTTTTGTCCAATGTGTGCAGAGTGGTTTCCTGACACCGTATGTATATAGGCCAACAAATTCCGTTATCACGTTTTACATTGAAAAGTTGATTCTGATACGAAAATCGTAATATTATTATTATTTCTACTGTTAATCTTTTTCCTAGCGAATTAGACAAGACATGCCAGGCATCCCTTTAAGGTTTTATAATTACGTTGAAATCTGTGTCCATGATTATTTACCAAATATTTAACTCGAACTTATTACTATTTTAAATAGTTTCAAAGGCGCAGCTCCCTTCTGAAAGATAACCTGAGTAGCTGGTTTTGTGGATGAAAAGAATCCTGACTGAAATCAGAATATGTTACCTTTTCTCGTGATTCTTCAAAGTTTTTATGCTATAATTTCATTATTTCATCTGTGTTCTGTTACAAATCATCATTTTTTCAATACAAGAACTTTCTTTATCACTAGGTTGACATGTTTCAGAATCTTGCGAATCAGATTATCCTTTCCTTTGCCTTGGAAATATTTCCTTCTCAAAGGTACTTCTTTCACTAATGCTGAAGCAATTAATTTAATTTCTGGCTATTTTGTGGCTCTTCAAAAACAGACAGCTGAAGTAGACGTTTACATTTCCGCCACTCCATGTCCCTAAAAAAAGGCAGCTCCAACTCTCACTATGATCTGCCAGAACTGTATATAAACAAAGAGTGTCTCTCTAGTTAGATACATGCGACAATGAATCCTATCAAACCCAAATGAAACCAAATCTTATGATCGAGAGAGAGAAATTGTCACAAGGTCAATACACCCAGATGAAACCTCTGCAGCCTGCCACATCCGGCCAAAAATCGTGATAGACGATGAAGCAACTAACTGGTGGAGTGGGCTCCACAATTATTCCCATTCTATCAATGCATCAGCTCTGCACATCAGTGTAAAAAACAAGGAAATAGTATCTGTACTATCCTAGCCAGCGGTGTTGAGTGGATGATTCAACTCACTGTCATCATGATGCCCACAGAATCACAAATGCCAGTCTTCAACTAATTTGATTCGCTGCACGTGACATGAAGAAACAGCTGAACACAGCAGATACGACAAAGGCAATGGGCTCTGACCCCATTCCTGCATTAGGACTGAAGACTTGTGCTGCACAACAAGCCGTGTCCCTGGGGAAGCTGTTTTCTTCTAACTCTAACTCTGACACCACCCTGGCAATGTGGAAAATGACTCAGCTATGTCCATTTTATAAGAGGGGAATAATTATAATCTGACCAATTACAACCCCCTCAGTCTCATCACGATAGACAAATTGGGAGTTCTTTTTGACAGAGCTGTCAAGCGGCACAGACATAACTTGCGCAGTGTGGTTTCCAATAGGTTCCCATGTGGAGATGATGCTGTTGTGGAAATGTCACTGGATTAATAATCCAGACCAGGCTAATGCTGTGGCAGCTGGTGGAAGTTAAAAACAATTAATAAAATATCGAGATCTCAAATCTGGTGTCAGTAACAGTGACCTTGAAGTCAATGTAGTTTGTAAACAACAATTTGCTTTTCCAATGTACTTTCAGGAAGTGAATCTCCTGTGTTTCCTGGTCTGCCTAAACGTGACACCGGACACAGAGAGATGTGATCAAATCTACAATGTTCTCTGAAAAGGCCAAGCAAGACACTCTATTGTATCAAACCTCTCCGAGGTCTTAAAGTATAAAACCGGACAGAACACCCAGCCCCAGCCTCAATATGGATAAGGGAACGGGAAGCACAGTCCTGTTGACCCTGCAGAGACCTCCTTCCTAACATATGCGAACTTGTGACAACATTTACAGAGCGTTCCCACAGACAGCACAGAAACATCGGGAATGGAATAGGCCATACAGCACATTGAGCCTGCCCCATTTTAGTTAATGTCTGAACATCTCCTCAATGCACTTTCCCCACACACTGTACACATTCCATAATGTGATTAACCTTGTGAAGCTATAAAATAGGAACTGCGGTAGTCCCTTTGGTCTGTCGAGTTTGCTATCCAATTCAATATAATGATGGCTGACCCTTTATTTCTACACCGTACTCCTACTCTGTCTCCCATCCTTTCGGTGTCTGGACATCCTTATTAGTCTTTAGTGCCTTGTCTTCCACAGCCTAATGTGAGAGAAAATTCCGAAGTTCACCAGTCTCTGAGTGCAGACAATTATTCTTATAAAAATGCAATATGACCTGTCTGCACTTAATACTGTGGCCCCTTGTTTTAGACGTCCCAGCCAGGGGTATTATCATCACTGTGTCCAATCTATCTAACCCTGTCAGAGTTTTATATATTCCTCTGAGATCTCCACTCATTTTCCTAAACTCCATGGAATACTGGCTCAGTCGCCCCAAGCTCTGCTCCCACAAAAAGTCTGTCAACCCAGAGATCCTTCGCTGCACTCCCTCAATTTAAGGTTTGCACTTTATTAGGTATGGAGACCAAAACTGCACACAATACTGCACAATGTTCGAGTAAAAGTCTCACCAAAAGCCTGAACAGCTGTACTGAGACACCCTTACTCCTGGACTCAAGTTCCCCTGAAATGAGGGTCAACACCCATTTATCTTCCTGACTGCTTTCTGCTCCTGCAATATTGCTTTCAGTGACTGGTGTACAGAAAGATCCCAGATCCTTTTCAATGTTACAGCTCCCCATTCGGTGGGTCTGCGTAAACTGGTCTGTGTGCCAATGTATTCCCAGTGTTCGCTTCTGTCTTCAGAACTCTCTGCCCTGCAAGGAACTCAGAGGTCTGTCCAAACAATAACAAAAGAAAACTGCAGTTCCCTTTATAGATCGACATTTCTCAACCACTCCCTTTTCAAATAGTTGGCTGGCATTTTAGTGTTTCCCAACAAAAAAGACAACACCACACTGCTCTTCATCTGTCACATGTTTACTCATTCACTCCATTTGTTTCAATCACCTTGAAGTTTTTTCACATCCTCCTCACTTTCCAACATCCTAGTTCCGTCAGCAGACTTGGAAACTTTGCATTTGATTCCCTCAACGAGATGTTTGAGATGTATTGTGAATATCTGGCGACTCAGCACCAATCATTGAGATGCCTCATGAGCCTTCCAAACTGAAAAACATCCATTTGTTCCTACTCATTGTTTCCTGTCAACACTCCCATTTTAAAACCATGTTCATACATTTCCCCCCAACTCATGTGCTTTTACTTTGCACACGAGGATTGGGACTCTATTAAATGTCTTGCTGAAAATCCAAGTTTAGTGCCTCTATTGTTTTTTTTTCTGTAATTAATCTACCAGTCAGTTTCTGAAATATGTTTCCCATTTCATCAATGTGTGTTATTTTTTTCTATGCCCATTATTTTCAGTTCCAGTAATTTCACCAAATTAGTTGATTTACTAATTTCATTCAATATCATTTTCTCATCAGACTCAGGTTTTCTCCTATTGATGGGAAGGCTTTATTTATGTATTTTACTGTGAAGACAGAAGTAAAGTAGTTGTGTCATGTTTCTCTGTTCTCCATTCTCCATTTCCTGTTTCAGACTGTAAGGAAGCTGAAACTTTGACTAAAAAGAACAGCTGTTGTCTATTCACCCTGTCCATGTCCCTTGTAATATTAAACCTGAATTACTTACCCACTCAACTTCCTGGCTCCAAAATAAATAACTCAAGCTTATCCAGCCTCTCTCCACAGCTCATAAGCTCCATCCCAGGGAACATCCTGGTGAATCTCCTCTGCTCCTCATCCAGTGCAATCACATCCTTCCTGTAATGTGACTCCCAGAACTGCACACAATATTTCATTTGGCCTAACCATATAAAATTCGTATAATCTTGAGTCAATGAATAAAGGCTTTATCTACAGCCATGCTGAACACATCAATTATCATATCCAGTCACATTCAGAAATGTGTGGAGAAGCACCCTCTGAGCTTCCTTGTGTGGTGCTATTCTTTGAGTATTCCTCTGTCTGGTTCCTTCTTCCAAAGTGTATCACCTCATATTTATCAGGGTTACATTCCATCTGCCATTGATCTGACCATCTGACCATTCCATCTGTATCTTCCTGTAACATAAGACCTTCCTCCTCACTGCCAACCACCCGGCCAATCTTTGTGTCAAACACAATCTTACTTATCACATTCCCTCTACCCAATTCACATTCATATCAATTATGAATATCACAAATAATAAGGGAAACAGCACTGATCTCTGCGGTACACCAGGGGAAATTGGGCTCCAGTCACAAAAACAACATTCTACCATGAAGTTGAGTTTGGATACAACTTGATAAGTCACTAATAGGCCCTACATGTTCTCTGGTTGTTCTGTTCCACTTGATATACGTGAAGAATATCTGGGGATTCTCCTTAATCTTGCCCTGCCAGCAGGCTTCCATGCACCTCTGTTAGTCAGTCCCCTCCGAGGGAAGAATTTCCTCCTTATTACGGTCTTAAATGTAATATCCCTTATCCTGTCATTATTTGCCTTAAATATCGAGTAGACAGCTAGAGAAACATCTTATTCATTTCCACCTCATCACATGTATCATAGATTGTTGAAATTTCACTGCGATCACCTCTTATGCTTTGAAACTGGAGAGTTCGCAAGAAAAATCTCCCCATCAGAAAATCTTGTCATCAGAGGAATTAATCTGGAGAATGTCCATTGGACGTCCTCTATGATCAGTGTACTCTTTCTAGATTAGGTCACCAACACTGCACTCAATACCTCAGATACACTCTCACCAACACTCTATGGAATGGCTTTATGATGTCTTTGCCTCTATATTCTGATTCGCTTAAACAATATCCAACCTAACTTTAACTTTCCAATTACACGTATTCCTCCAATTACCATACAAACTAATTGCATTTACGAACTCACTGTGTGAGTTATAGAGTCATAGAGATATACAGTATGGAAAATTACCTTTTAGTCCAATCTGTCCATATCTAGCAGTCTAGTCCCACCTGCCCGCACCAAGCCTATATCCCCCAAACCCTTCCTATTCATATAACCATCCAAATGCCTTTTAAATGCAGCAATTGTACCAGCCTCCACCACATTCTCTGGCAGCTCATTTCATACTCGTACCACTGTCTGTGTGAAAATGTTGCCCCTTAGGTATCTTTTACATTTAGATCAGATTGCTCACAGTGTGGAAACAAATCCACACCGATCCGCTGAAGCGCAACCCACCCAGACCCATTCCCCTTCACCAAACTCTGTGGGCAAATTAGCATAGCCAATTTACCTAACCTGCACATTTTTGGATTGTGGGAGGAAACCCACGACGACACGGGGAAAATGTGCAAACTCTACACAGAGAGTCGACCGTGGCGGGAATTGTGAGGCAGCAGTGCTAACCACTGTGCCATCGTGCCGCACAACATCTTTCTCCTCTCAACCTAAACCCTTTAGTTCTGGACTCCCCGAACCCAGGGAAAAACACTTTGTCTATTTACCCTGTCCATGCCCCTCATAATTTTGTTCATCTCTATAAGGTCACCCCTCAGCCTCCGACGCTCAAGGGAAACCAGTCACAGCCTAGACAGCCTCTTCCTATAGCTCAAATCCTCCCACCCTAGCAACATTCTTGTAAATCTTTCCTGAACCCTTTCAAGTTTCACGACATATTTCCGAATGGAAGGAGACCAGAATTGCACGCAATATTCCAACAGTGGCCTAACCAGTGCAACATGACCTCACAACTCCAATGCACAATATTCTGATCAATAAAGGAAAGCATACCAAACGCCTCCTTCACTATCCTATCTACCTGCGACTCCACTTTCAAGGAGCTATGAACCTGCACTCCAAGGTCTCTTTGTTCAGCAACATTCCCATGGATCTTATCATTAAATGGTATAAGTCCTGCTAAAATTTGTTATCCCAAAATGCAGCATCTCGCATTTATCTGAATTAAAATCCATCTGCCACTTCTCAGCCCATTGGCCCATCTGGTCTAGATCCTGTTGTAATCTGAGGTAACCCTCTTCGCTGTCCACTACACCTCCAATTTTGGTATCATCTGCAAACTTACTAACTGTACCTCTTACGCTCGCATCCAAATCATTTATGTTAATGACGAAAAAGGGATCCAACACTGATCCTTGTGGCACTCCACTTGTCACAGGACTCCAGTCTGAAAAACAACCCTCCACCTCCACCCTCTGTATTCAAACTTTGAGCCAGTTCTGTATCCAATTGGCTAGTTGTCCCTGTATTCCGTGAGACCTAAACTTGCTCACCAGTCTCCCATGGAGAATCTTGTCGAACGCGTTACTGAAGTCCGCATCGATCAAATCTACTGCTCTTCCCTCATCAATCCTCTTCGTTACTTCTTTAAAAAACTCAATCAAGATTGTAAGATATGATTTCCCACGCACAAAGCCATATTGACTATGCCAAATCAGTCTTTGTCTTTCCAAATACATCTACATTCTGTCCTTCACGATTCCCTCCAACAACTTGCCAACCACCGACGTCAGATTCACTGGCCTATAGTTACCTGGCTTGTCCGTACCACCCTTCTTAAACAGTGGCACCACGTTTGCCAAACTCCAGTCTTCTAGCACCTGTCCTGTGATTATCAACGGTACAAATGTCTCAGCAAGAAGCCCAGCAATCACTTCTCTAGCTAACCACAGAGTTCTAGGGTGCACCTGTTCAGGTCCTTGGGATTTATCCACCTTTACCCGTTTCAAGACATCCAGCACTTCCTCCTCTGTAATATGGACATTTTTCAACGTGTAACCATCTAAATCATGATATTCTATATCGTCCATATTCGTTGCCAAATTAAATACTGATGCGAAATACTCGTTTAGTATCTCCCCATTTTCTGCGGCTCCACACAAAGGCCGCCTTGTTGATCTTTGAGGGGCCATATTCTCTCCCTAGTTATGATTTTGTCATTAATGTATTTGTAAAAACCCTTTGGATTCTCCTTAATTCTACTTGTTAAAGCTATCTCATGTCCCCTTTTTGCCCTCTTGATTTCCCTCTTAAGTATACTCCTACTGCCTTTATACTCTTCTAAGGATTGGCTCGATCTATCCTGTCTATACCTGACATATGCTTCCTTCTTTTTCTTAACCAAACCCTTTAGTTATCCAGCATTCCCTATACCTACCAGCCTTTCCTTTCATCCTAACTGGAATATACTTTCTCAGGATTCTTGTTATCTCATTTCTGACGACTCTCCATTTTCCAGCCGTCCGTTTACCTGTGAATATCTGCCCCCAATCAGATTTTGAAATTTCTTGCCTAATACCGTCAAAATTGGCCTTTCTCCAATTTAGAACTTCAACTTTTAGATCTGGCCTATCCTTTTCCATAATTATTTTAAATCTAACAGAATTATGGTAGCTGGCCCCAAAGTGCACCTCCACTGACACCTCAGTCACCTGCCCTGCCTTATTTCCCTCGGGGGGTCAAGTTTTGCACCTTCTGTAGTACGTTCATCCACATAATGAATCAGAAAAATTTCCTGTACACACTTAACAAATTGCTCTCCATCTAGACCCTTAACGCTATGGCAGGCCCAGTCTATGTTTGGAAAGGTAAACTCTCCTACCCTAATCATCCTACTTTCTGATAGATAACGGAGATCAACTTACAAGTTTGTTTTTTAATTTCCCTCTGACTATTAGGAGGTCTATAATACAATCCCAATAAGGTGATCATCCCGTTCTTATTTCTCAGTTCGACCCAAATAACTTCCCTGGATGTATTTCCAGGAATAGCCTCCCTCGGTACAACTGTAATGCTATCCCTGATCAAAAATGCCACTCCCCCTCCTCTCCTGCCTCCCTTTCTATCTTTCCTATAGCATTTGTATCCTGGAACATTTAGCTGCCAGTCCTGCCCATCCCTGAGCCATGTTTCTGAGATTGCTATGATATCCCAGTCCCATGTTCCTAACCATGCCCTGAGTTCATCTGCTTTCCCTGTTAGGTCCTTGCATTGAAATAATGCAGTTTACTTTATTAGTCCTACCTTGTCCCTGCCTGCCCTGACTGTTCGACTCTTTTCTGTTCTCAGTTGTACCAATCTCAGATTGATCTATTTCCTCACTATCTCCCTGGCCCCCTCCCCCTTTACTAGATTAAACCTTCCCGAGCAGCTCTAGCAAATCTCACTGCAAGTATATTCGTCCCCTTCCAATTTAGGTGCAATCCGTTCTTCTGGCATAGGTCCCTTCTACCCCAAAATAGATTCCAATGATCCAAAAATGTGAATCCTTCCCTCATACACCAGCTCCACAGCCATGCATTCATCTGCTCTATACTCCTATGCCTGCTCTCACTTGCTCGTAGCGCCAGGAGTAATACAGATATTACTACTCTCGAGAACCTCCTGTTTAAATTTCTGCCTCACACCCTGCAATCTCCTTCCAGAATCTCAAACATTTTCCTTCCTATGTCGTTGGTTCCAATGTGGACAATGACCTCTGAACGGCCCCTCTCCCCCGTGAGAATATTCTGCACCCTTTCTGAGACATCCTTGATCCTGGCACCAGGGAAGGAACAAACCATTCTGCTTTTTCTCTGCTGGTCACAGAAACATCTGTCTGCACCTCAGACTAGGGAGACCCCGACCGCAATTGACCTCGTGGAATCTGACGTACTCCTTGTTGCATTAGACACAGTCCCAATACCAGAAATTTGCCTGTCGTGCTACATTCCCCTGTGAATCCAATCCCTCACCCCGACATTTTACAAAACAGCATATTTATTTGAAATGTGCAGCAGCCCCAGAAGACTGCTGCACTAGCTGCTTACCTCTCTTACGTTTCTTGGAGTTAACCCATCTCTGTGACTGCATCTGAGACATTCTCTCCTTCCTATAACTGCCATCCATCACATACTGTTGCTGCTATAAATTCTTCATTGTCACTAACTGTCTCTCCAACCGATCCATTCGATCTGATAGGAGTCGCAACTAGAAGCATTTATTGCAGATATAATCCGCAGTAACACTTAAATCCTCAAACCTCCACATCTGACAAGAAGCGCATATGATTCTACTAAGGCGATTTGTGCTCTTTCACAATCTACAGACCCAGAAACACAAAACTGTCTTATTCCTCTACAAAACACTGGCCCAGGTTAAATTAATATTTATGGTTTATATTTTAAGATTAATCAAGAGATATATCTCAGAAAATATATAATTAAGGAAGAACCCACTCTACGATTTTCTGCAGATTTTCTGGAGGACACAGTTAAAACAATTCACTTATCTGGCTGGGGACATTACCCAAACAGTTCCTCCAAACCAGTTGCAAATTTCACTGTTTGTTAATTTTACGAGACACACTCCAATATCGAGCGATACATGAATTCAAACTATTTTGGCAGTAACTGCGCAGGTACATTGTCCTGTCAGTTTCTCCCCCTCACCATGCGCTTTCTTAGTCTGTTCCTTTCCCTCTTAAAACCACTGTTGTTTTGATTTTTTCCCCTAAAGTTCCAAAATAATGCAACAGCATACAAAGCAGAAATTGCTGCTCCTGGAATTCGAGGAAATCACCTTCAACACCTAAAATGCCTTAAAAACGCAGCAGCTGTTAGAGCCAGAAATTCTTCCCGCCCAGACTTCTGAAAATCCAAATAAACTACTTCCACTGGTTGTCCGTGGTCTATGCTGCAAGAAATAACTCCGAATTCCGAAGTTTGTCAGGCATGATTTCTGTGTCAGAAATGCATTGTGATTCGTGCAATTTCGCTGTTCATTTCTAAGTTCCCAATATCATTTCTTATATAATGGAATCTAAATGTTTCCCTACATATGTCAAATTGGCCTGCAGTCCTCCACATTATCTCTTCCTCCCTGTGTACATGGATGGATCATGTTTACTACCTTTCAGTTATCTACAAGGGCTTATGGTCTTTGCAGGTTCTATAGTACAATAAAACACAATCACTGACAGTTCAATTAATATGCTGTTTTATTTCTGACATTTTTATATGAAGTATATCTGGCCCATCAGACTTAACAATGATCAATCTAGCGCCATTTTCAAGTACTGCCTTGTTACTGATATGAATTGGTTTCATGTCTTTAATCCACAAGTCCCAGGTGATTACTTGCTTCACACGGAGATTTCCTGACGCTTTCTCCATGAAGACAGATGCAAAATAGCTGTTTAGTTTCTCTGCCATTTCCTTGTTCCCCACAATAAATTCTCCTATACCTCACAAATTTCCACCTTGGCCTTACTTTCGTTTTCTTTGGTACATGGATCGTAGATTTGAGCAGCCTTTGTGTTTCCTGCTTGTTTGAATTCAGGTGCTTTTTAATTTCCTAACACTCTCTTCATCCTTATTTCCAGAAAAGTAAATCTCTCAGAATGTTTAGATTTGCATAAAATCTGGAATTCTTCTGAAGCTGCTTCATTAGATTTAACGCAATCATTAATTTCTTACCTAAACCTTCAATGAGTCCGCTTCCCTTTCTTTGATGTTTGTAACTTAGTGATATATCCATATTTTTCAGACTTTACACTGAAAACCATTGTTTGTCTCACACTAAATGTCATTTGTATTTTTCCAATTCACTTGGCCCTCTAGCCTTCGGGTTTCCATGATATTTGAGTGTAATGTTCAAACATTCTATGTTGCCGTGTAACATGCAGCATATTAATGTCACCATTGCCCAATAGCTTCCTCAGAGCACGGTAGGTAATTAGTCCTTCTGACCACGCGACACCACGCCTGAAATAACCTGCTCTCTACTTTGGTTCACAACATACTCTTCAGCCTACCTCATATACACTTATGAAATGTATTTTTCACAGCATTAGTAATCATTTAGTTAACGCAGTTTCGATGCAATTTTGGATCATCCAGTATTACTGCACACCCACGATATTTTCATATCTTATTTTCAGAGAATCGGATGATCAACAGTTTGGTTTAGATATGTAAAGTACCAATGTTTGTTCCTCCTTGTTGTTTTCAAGATCCATACAAACATATTCAGAAGAAGCTGAGGGATGTACTCTGTGATGTTATTAATGATAGACGTGGACAAGACATTGGGAAGGCCCACCCCGATGGTGAGATGATCTTAAGAAATGCCCATCAATTCAGGACAACATCAATAACCTTCCCCGCTCTGCAAAGACAAATGTCTCCCTATTCTCTCTACTTCCTCACACTCTCTGTATATCTGTTACAGCACCTACCCCCGAACAAGGCTCTTGCTCCACCAGTCACACTGTTGCATGCAACACTCTCTTTCCTTCACTTTCTCTGTCACTGAATGCAAATCGAGATTGAATTTATTGTTTTGCCAACGTTGAACCAGTGAGACAATTTGATGCTGGGGATATAAAGATGCAAACATTTTCAAAATTTGGAAGAGAGCAGATGCCATCGAGACGGAAGAAGCGTGGGGATCAACCATCTTGCTCCGCAAGAAATTAGGAAATCCTCACTATCATAGATAATTTTTCATATGAAACATATTCACAGTAAACAAAAATACGACGACACAGGAAATTCAGCAGACGGTAGAGTAACATCACAGAGGACGGCAGTCGCTGTGTGGTTTTGAAATCAAGTTGATGTAATCTTCATGAGTGTCTAATTGAAACAGCATATTGTTATACAGTTGGGGGCAGTTGTGTGGTGATGGGGTGGGGGTGTTGCTTAAAGTTGTAAATAGTTGTGGAATAATGTTCACTTTTACAGTTAAAAATAAATTGGCGTTATTTTCTTTAAATACTGGAATTTGGGAGTTCTCTGTTATTCAATTCTAACAGATTTCTAGGTGAGTTGAGCTTTCCTGAGTGTTTGGTTTAATAATAGAGGCGTTCACTACCATGTTGCAACATTTGTAAAGACCAATAGAGAGCAAAAAAAAAGAAACAGGAGTAAGGAGTTAGAAGATTAAATATAAAGAAATACTGTAAGAGCTTCTTTCGATATGGAAAGGGCAAATGAGAGGCAAAAATGGGCATCTGATTGCTAGAAGTTGACACAGGAGAGATAGTAATGTGGAACAAGGAAATGGCTGAGGAGATGAAAAATTACTTCGTGTCAGCCTTCACGGTTGAAAACATGAGTAATATCCCAAAAATTGAAAAGACTTAGTGGACATACTTGAGTAAGGTGGCCATCACCTAGAAGAAGGTGCTGTAAAAACGGAATGGTCTGAAGGTAAGATAAATCAACTGGACCAGATGGACTCCACTCCAGATTTCTAAGGCAGATAGCCGATGAGACAGTGGAGGCGTTGGTGGTGAACTGTCAGGAATCTCTCGAATCAGGGAGATTCCCAGTGGACTGGAAAATCGCTAACGTGATACCGCTGTTTAAAAAGGGAGTAAAGCAAAAAACGGAAAATATCAGATTGTCTAATCTAAACTTGGCTCTGGGTAATATCCTGGAATGCATTGTGAAGGATGAGATTTCTGAATAGTTGGATGTGGATGGAAAAGTAGGACAAAGTTAGCATGGTTTCATCGAGGGGAGGCCATGCCTGGAAAATCTGCTAGAAAACCTTGAGGACGTAACGAGCAGCACAGAACAAAGAGAGCCAATGGCTGTCATCCACCTGAACTTCCAGAAGGTCTTTGACAATGGCTACTGAGTAAGGCAAGGGCCCATTGTATTAGAGGCAATATGCTAGCATGGATAGAAGTTTGGCTGTCTGGCAGGAAGCAGAGAGCGTCGATAAAAGTGTCCTTCTCAGGATGACAGCAAGTGACAAGTGGTATTCCATAAGGCTCAGTGTCGGGACCACAACGTTTCACTTTATGCATTCACGATCAAGATGAAGGAACTGAAGGCATTGTGGTTAAGTTTGAAGGTGATACAAAGATAGGTATAGGGACAGGTAACGTCGAAGAGGCATGGAGGCTCAAAAAGGATGCAGATAGGTTTGATAATGGGCAAAGAAGTGGCAGATGGAGTACAAACTGGGAAATTGTGGGAACATGCACTTTGGTAGGAAGAATAAAAACATGGACTACCGAGAAGATTCAGATGTCTGAAGTGCAAAGAGACTTAGGAATCCAACTCCAGAGGTCTCTCAATGTGCACTTGCAAGTTAAGTCAGTAGTTAGGAATGCAAATGCAGTGATGGAATTTAGTTTGAAAGGATTTGAATGTAAAAACAGTGATGTACTTCTAAGGCTCTATCAGGCTCTGGTCAGACCACATGTGGAGTATTATACGCTATTTTGAGCCCCATGTCTCAGGAAGGATGTGCTGACCTTGGAATGGGTTCACAGCAGGTACACGAGAATGGTTCTAGCAATGAAAAGCTTAACATATGAGAAGGTTTGAAGACTTTAGGTCTGCTCTTGATGGAGTTCAGAGGGATGTGGGTGGATCTAATTGAAACATACAGGATACTGAATGGCATGCACCGTGTGGATGTTGAGAAGGCTTTCATTGCTAGGAGACTCTAGGACCCAAGGATACAACCTTAGAGCATAGGGAAATCTTTTTAGTAAGGAGGTAAGGGGAAATGTCTTCAGCCAGAGAGTGGACACCCTATGGAATTCATTTTCACAGAAGGCAGTGGAGGTCAGGTCATTGTGTAGATTTAAGATAGAGATAGTTTGCTTCTGGAGTATCAAAGGGATCAAGGGTTACAGGGAGAAAGCAGGAGAATGGGGTTGAGAAACTTGTCAGCGTAATTGGATGGCAGATCAGACTCGATGGGCTCAATGGTCTCATTTCTGTTCCTATGTTCGATGATCTTATGGTCGTAAGCTGCAGTCCGATGCTCCCGTTCTCTTACTTTGTCCCTCCACACAGCAAAGTGTGAGATTAAAAAAATCCTGAGTCATCTTTAACAAATGTGGAGGATTCCTATTGAGGATTCATGGGAATCGCTCCACTGCTTGAAGGAAAGGAAATTCTGCCAAATCGAACTGTTCCGGGAAGAAGTTTCATACCAGCAGCTTGTTTGAGTAGAATCACGTCGGAGACAGAATAGCAATTGGGAGACGTTATCTCTTTTCCATTTGATATGAGTAAAAATACTATGAAACTCTGAAAACAATTCATTATTCTTTATCGTCTTCAGACATGTGCGTTGGTGTATGTCTCTGTATGTGTGTGACTCTGTGTCTCACATTTTTCGAGAAAATGACCGAGGTTACACTTCACATTTGTTATAATCAGTGGAGAAGTGGGGCTGGAAAATGAAAGAGTGACCCTCCAACATTGGTTGGAACAGGAATGAGCAATTCTCACGGGGCTGTTCAAATGGGAATTCTCTTCCCCAGAAGTTTATTCCCAAGATGCAGCTCAACACTCCTACTTCCAGCGTAATTAAACATGGCCCATAAATGTTGGCCTATCAACAACACCACATTCCATGAATAAATAAAAAATGATGAACTGCAGCAGAATTAATTGGATGGGAACAAAACTGTTAGACAAATGCCTGGTGCGTTCCAGAATTGTGCTGCCTGTGTAGTTTAACTTTGTGCAGTTCCCTAGTATTGTGACTGGGTGCTTGCATTTATTCAAAGTTGGGTTTGTTCAACATTTAACAGACATGGAGGAAAATTGTGGACAGACAGAAAAATGCTGCGGAGACCACACTCAGATCATACTGTCTGGTAGAACAATGACAAAGTGTCTAATGACCCACTCCTGCTCCTCAGTCCGATGTTCCTAGGTTCTATTCAGTTCTTAAAACCACCTGAACAGGGGCAGATAGAGACCATTTGCTCCAAATAGCTGGTCCGCAATGTTACAGGATGTGATTCAGTCCCTCAACACTGTGTGATTTGATGTGGATTGAAGCATGTGAGGGGAAATCCAGACCGGATACAGAAGTGTCTTCGCACCTCTTTACAGAGTGTCTCCTCGCTGAGCTGGTGTTTCATTTGTTGGTCATGTTGTAGTCCTAGATTCACTTTGAATATCGGACCCATATCTCGCCCACAGATGGCTCACCAGAAACCTTTCTCTCACTGTCCTCAACATTCAGTAAGAGCGCTTCTAGGTCAATTCCAACCATCCATTTTCCAATGACAGAATGAGAACATAAGAAACAGGAGTAGGTAATACGGATGCTCAAGCCATTGTATGCGATCATGGCTGATCTACCGTTGGCATTAACTCCTCTTTAATGCCCACTTCTTCCCACCCTCTGCTCTCTGACAGGTCAAATATCCATCTTTCTCATCTTTAAATACTTGCAGTGATCTAACTCCCCTACGTTTCTACACCTGAAAATTTCTGACATTCACTACCCGATATAAGAAGAAAACATTCTCCACACAGATACCATCACGTATTAACATTAACAATAGTGGTTAACTGACCTGTTCAGTTAAGAGGGATTTATCCCGGTATCAAGGCAGGATGTGGCTGAAGATTTTATCCTCAGAGGCACTTAAATACCCAGAATCATACACCCCGACTAAAATAAAAAAAATACAAACCATGAAATTTATCATCTTCTCAGTGTCTGTGTAGAACATAACGAGTGATTGTCCATCACCATCAAGTTTCAATGCAATTGCCTCTTTTTCTCTGACAGTGCTACAGATTGACCTTCACTCACTCCTCTTTCACGACCAGCCCACTGATTATTCTGGTGAAAATTCTTTACACTTTCTCTATTGCAATCAGATCATTCGTTTTAAAGGATAACAAATATGTCCATAATACCCCAAATACAGCCTCTATAACACTCTCAGCGACGATCACAATAATTCCTTTCCCTCACTTAATGGTCGCCGTATCTTTATTATGATGTAAAAACCCATTCCTTCGTTATGTACTGCCATCGATGTCAAATTTAAATTTTCCTTACCTCTGTATGTCAGCATCAGTAAAGCCAGCACCAGAGGTGCCTGCGGAGATGAACATCACTCTTGGGGAGAGACTCAGTCAGAAAGATTGCACTTGAAATAGGTCACCTACCTGAATGGAAATGAATTATAGGAATAAGGAAAACAGACAGAGGAAGGGAGCTGACTTTACTTTGTTATTCCCTCATGTGAGGTGTGCAGTCCTGACAAGGCCAGCATGTTATATGGATCTTGAACTGAGTGGCTGGTTCAGCTGTTCCACAGGACCATAAAGAGTAAAACACATTGGGGTGGGTTTTCACAGACATGACTGGGGAGGTATAACCCATTGACTTTTCTGAAGGACATGAAGCAAGCAGCTGGCCTTTTTTGAATCACAAATAACGATAGTTTCACTTCAATTACATCAATTTCCTTCATGAGATATCAACAGATTATTATTCCGTGCCACTAGATTATGTGCCAATGATTTAGGCAGCATGCAGTATTGCCTGTCTGACAGGTTCTGTGCAGTGAACAAGTTAAACTTACTCAAGATAAATTATTCCACAACCAACATGTGGTTAGAAGGGACTTAATAACGTGTGTCCAGATTTAACAAAGGCACAATTGATGGTTTATTCAGAAGATGCACTGACGCTGACGAGAAGACGAGGATATCATGAAGGTGGTATTGGAAAGGATTAGTGAGTGGGGAGGATATAGAAATGTATATCTGTGCAGGGCTAGAAGAATTAAGGAGTTTAAGAATAGTCTGTTTCATCTTCACATATTGGTGAGCAATTTCTCATGAGTAATTTGTTCGTTATAATTTGTGAGGAATTGAATATATCATTGGAGATGAAAATATTGACGTCCAGCTTTCTAAATTTTAAATAATACGAGCCGCAATTCAGCCTAACCTGGCTTTATGAACAAATAGAATGAGTTACCAGGAACACCAACTATAGCGAGAATAGGACAGTAAACAGCTTGAATAACCATCAATACATCATAGGTTCGCAAAACGAATGAGATACAAGGTTGAGAAAACCAGTAAAGACCCTCGGATAAACTCCAGTCCATTGTTGGAATATAATATTCTCAGATTCTGATCCATTGTTGGAACATTTCAGCCCAATGTTCTCAGATTCTGATCTGTCCTCCCCCTCTCTCTGGGTCTTCTGATCCCTGTTAGTGCTGTCGGTGATGCTCCCGCTGATACTATGGGATAACACATTGAACCGAGACCCTAATTGATAGAAGAGAAAAGCCTGCAGTGACACATTTAGGATCCACTGAGACTGACATAAATCGCAGTCGCTGCACAAATGTCTCCAGTTAACCCATTTCAATTCAATACATTTTTATTAAAATTTTAAAAAAAGATTAAACTTTACACATTCTGGATGGGATATGTGGGGAGACTGACGGAACAAACGTTTGGGCTGGTAGATCAATCATGTGTAAGCATTCAATCTGCCTTGGATATGGGAGCAATGCCAGAGGTTTATCAGAACATAAGCATGCTTCTCTGTTTATAAATTGAAACTATGTTCTTTAACTCCTGATCAGGCATTACAATATCAGTAAAACGTTGAGAAAACTGTTATCGTCCATGATCTGAGAAGAAAATGTCCCTAAGACTACATGCAGTTATAACAGACAACGATATGGTTATGTTAACAGAGAATTGTACCGAAGACATAATGGAGACTGCAGCTGTTTTATAATTCAGTGTAGGTAAAGCATGGTGGTGGAAAAGGCACAGTAAGTCAGGCAACATCCGAGGAGCAAGAAAGTAGACGTTTCAGCTGGACCCTTCTTCAGGACTGGCGAGGGGAAAGGGGGCTAAGAGAAAATGGATAATGGGGTGAGACTGGGGGAAACATAAGTAATACGTGAGTGAAGGTAGGAGGTGATAGTGATAGATCCGTGAGGAGTGTGGAACGGAGTGGTCGGAAGGAAGGTGGACATTAGGTCTCCTCAGGAGGGCAGATGTGAGTCCGGGGGCTGGAACTGGGATCTGGGTTGGCGAGGGGAGATTTGTAAATCAGTGAATCCAATGTTCATGCCGTGTGTTTGTTGGGTTACGAGGCAGAAGATGAGGTGTTACTGGTAACATCCTGGTAAATCTCTTCTCAACCATCTCCAGCTTAATAATCTCCTTCCTTTAACAGAACTGCACACAGTACTTCAGAAAAGGCTTTATCAATATTCTGCACAATCTCAGCATGACTTCCCAACTTCTAACCTCAAAGGTATGACCAATGAAATAACCTTAAACACCCTGCGCCCAAAACTTCAATGAATTATGCCTGTCCTCCTGGGTCCTTCTTTTCTACATAACTACCAAAGCCCAGCATTATTTGTGTAAGCCCTCCCCTTGTTTGGTTTATCAAAATGCAATGCCTCACATGCATCCATGTTAAACCCCATCTGCCACACCTCAGCTCAGTGAATGTTATTACTGCCCCCATCACACTCCCCCTTTGGATTAAAATGACAATCCCCTCTCCAGAAGGCCTCCGGACACCAGTCTTAAGTTTCCCAAAGACCCAGAGCTTGGTTTGCCTTGCGCAGGTAGAGGGAGGAGTCGGTAAGGAGAAGCTGGCAAGGAGGCAGTTGTCTTATATCAATTAATGATTTTAGGAAGAGGGGAGCCACATGCTAGAAATTTGAAATAGTGACCGGTGTTTTGGGCCCAGAATTGTGCTCGTTCCTCGTTTCTCGTATTCAGTATTGATATCTACTCGATATCCTTCATAGTGCAGAGTATGTTTGCAGGATTTCTTTCCCTAATATAGCACACTGCTGGTAATAGCCACTTAAACCAGAAATTATAGCCAAGTAATTGAAGATGTTCATTGGTTGTCTCAATGGCACAGCGAATGCACTCAAAATCCTTTAGTTGAGGGTAATAACTTGTTTTATTTTTCAATTATAAATGTCCACTGTATAATTTGGTAATGTTAACCAGAATTTAATAAATCCATACACTTTAAATATGACTCGAAATCTGGGCGTGATTTAGGCCTTTTTTAATGGATGGTGCCCACGTGTGTGAGCCGGGGCTCTTGATTCGATTCCAGTCCATGAATGTCTGATAGTGCCCCTATCTCTGGAGAAGGTGGAGTGGATTCATGTTCTGTAGAAGTGTGTCACAGCGTGTTACAACAGGCGGATGAACAAACACACAGGAGCATCATGTTGCAGCTTTAGGAGCAAATGCTGAATGACGGTAGTGTCCCTGCAACTGCGCCGAAAATTGTAGTTCCAAATCTCACAGAGCTGTTTCATAATATATCTGAACAAGTTGATTAAACCTTTTTGGAATCGTGCCTTGATGGAGAAGGAAGAGTTACGACGACTGAATTTGAGAATTTAGACCCAGGACGACTAAAAGCATAGCCAATCAATTATGAAAGGCATGGATAGTTTGAGTGGTCAAGGTTCCTTCTCCCCAAGGTAGGAGAGTGTAAAACTAGTAGGCATAGGTTTAAGATGTGAAGAGAAATACTTGAAAGACAATGAAGAGTAACTTTGTTTTTTGCTGCAGAGGATGGTGCTTCTATGGAATAAGCTGCCAGAGAAACTGGTGGAGGCTGGAACAATTACAGCATTTAAAGGGCAACTGGGTGGCTTTATGATTATTGGGACATGGGCCAAATGCTGGCAAATGGGAGCGGATTAATTTCAAATATTTGGATAGCATGAGCGAGTTGAAGAGTCTGTTTCCCTGTTGTACATCTCTATGAATCATTGATTTAATAACTGAAGGTCTCTTTGTAATCTTCAGTGGTTCTTCATTATACAAACACTATCCACTGTACACCCAAACTCGAAGTTATCCACAAATTTGCGAAATATGCCTTCTACAACTCGTATCTAAATAATTTATATAAATGACAAACAAAAGTGTACCCAACAATTTTGCCTCTGGATCATCGCTGCCAACAGGCTTCCAGTTCAAAAAACAACCATCCACCACCACCCTGTCTCCTGCCATTACACAGATATACACAGAAACACACACGCAATCACACACGCATATAGAGACACCGATGCAACCATGTCTTTAAGACAAAGGTTAGATTAAAACAACGATCAAGAGTTGCAGTGAGAAGGCGGGAAAATTGTGTTGAGAAACACACCAGACAGGATCAAACTGCAAAATAGATCTTTTGGGCCAAATGGCCTAAGTCCAATTTCCAATGCTCTGTGGCCTTAAGGTGTCAGGATTATTTTCCAAGGGTACAGGAGAAGCTAAGTTTGATAAATACTTGACTTAACAGTCAATAGGACTGTGGGATACGTTTGAGGGGCTGAATGGTATATGTTTGTTACTATTTGCTTTGTTTCTGAAAAGAGGAGGTGACTTGCTGTGAGGTTAAAACAGTTTAAAATGAAAGGGGTCTCCCATTTCCATTTGAGATAGCGTTATTCCTTTCTCCTTTGGATTGTGTGATCTGTGACGTTCTCAGACCCGGGGACAGTCAAGTCTCCCGGGATCTTCAAGGCTGACCTTGACTGACCTTTGATGTACAGGGGAGGGAATGTTTATTGGGAGAAGACAGGAGAGGGGTGGTCAGCTACAGTCAGACCAGCCGTGATGTTTCTAAATTAAGCAACAGGCTGGAGGGTCCGAATGGCCAACTGCTGCTCCTAACTCACACGTTGTTCTGTCAATTTACCCTCAAGACTGTGACAGAGGGAGAAAATGATTCCATTCAGCTAGTCAGCATCGTGACAACGCAGCAGGAGAAGGCCATTATGCCCATCCATGGGGTTAGAAAAGAATAGAATGAAGGACTCAAGTCATTTCAGAAAATTATACAGAATAGGAGGACGCCATATAACCATCCCAGGCTGTTATGCAGGAGCAGGGGCACCCTGGATAGCTGTCAGGAAATACAGAGTAGAGATCATTATGCATTTTGTGTTTGGAAAGCTGTAACTGGTAGAATACTTCAAGGATCTATGTGAGGTCATCAAAAATTTAAATCCAAATAAATAAATTGAATGAAGGGGATGGAGCTCAGTTTGCTCATGGACCAGGATAGTCATTCAATAAGATGTTAAATGGAGACAGAGCGTCTGAAATGGGACACAGACAGCCGGAGGGCGGAGCGTCTGCGATGAGATTCAGACAGGGGAGGGGCAGAGCGTCGACAATGGGATACAGACCTGGTGAGGGCAGAGCGTCTGCAATGGGACACAGCCGAGGAGGGCAGAGCATCTGGAATGGGATAGAGACAGTGTGCGGGCAGAGAGTCTGCAATGGGTTACAGTCAGAGGAGGGCAGAACATCTGAAATGAGATACAGACAGGGGAGAGCAGAGCGCCTGCAATTAAATACAGAGAGGGGAGGGCAGGGCGTCTGCAATGGGATACAGGCAGAGGAAGACAGAGCATCTGCAATGGAATACAGACGGGGGAGGGCCATGCGTCTGCAATGGGATACAGGCAGAGGAAGACAGAGCATCTGCAATGGAATACAGACGTGGAGGGCCATGCGTCTGCAATGGGATGCAGACAAGGGGAGGACAGGGCATCTGCCGTGGGAGAGCGTCTGCAATGAGATATAGACATTGGAGGGCATAGGGTCTGCAATAGAGACAGGCAGTTGAGGGCAGAGCGTCTGCAATTGGATATAGATGTTGGAGGGCATAGTGTCTACAATGGGAGACAGACAGGGGAGGGCAGAGCGTCTGCAATGGAATACAGGCATTGGAGAGCACAGCGTCTGCAATGAGAGACAGACGGGGGAGGGCAGAGAGTCTGCAATGGGATACAGACAGGAGGAGGGCAGAGCATCTGCATGAGGATACAGACGGGGGAGTCCAGCGCATCTGCAATGGCATACAGTCAGAAAACGGCTGTGAGCAAACCTTCAGTAAAAAAGAATCAGTGCAATGGAGGCGATGGGAACTTTTTGTTTCGTGGAAAAGACAAAACAGCAGAATATTATTTAAATGCAGGGAGAATGCAGAACTCAATGGTACAGGGGGATTTGCATGTCTTCGTACATGAATCACATCAAATTACTCTGAATATGTTGCAAGTGATTTGGAAGAGAAATGGAATGATTCTGTTTCGTGCAAGGGGTGTTGGGTATGATCTAAGCCATGTTTTTTTGCATCAGTGCAGGGCAGTGCTGAGATCACATCTGATGTACTATGTGTAGTTATGATAGCCTAAACTGAAAAATAAAAGGTTTAGAAATGTTTCAAAGATGTTGCCCTTAACTCGTTCTTGGGATGAAGGCATTCCGTTATGAAAAATTAACAGTTCAGCCTGCGAATGAGAGATGTTTTATTGACCATATAAGACCTTGAGAAGAGTGTATTTGGTGAATAACGGGTGGTTATTTCTTCTTGTGTGGGAGAATAACACTGGGGAAGTAATTTAAGAATTCGATATGTTCAAAGGAAAGGTCATTGGACCGAAAAATTGAAGTCTAATTTCTCTTCATATACGCTGTCAGACAGGCCGAGCTTTTCCAGCAATTTCTGTATTTGTTAAAGTATAAAACATTCTCATCTTAGCACAGGTATTATGAAGAAACGAAACGCTTATTTTTACATTATGCAGGCACATACTAGCACATATTCAAAACAAGTAGGGTCATTTAATGTTAATGAATTGATTATGTGTACGACAGCAGCAACAATGCTGGAATCGAGAATGTGATGGAGTCATATAATTCGGACAATTTTCAAGGAAAGCTCACACAGCCCAGTTTAGGGTCTGATAATGTTAATGATTTAACTTACAGATGGAAAAATGTAGCCTATCTGTGAAAGAACAGTCTATTGCTCCCTTTCTGTTTCCTGTCTCTCAACACAGCAATGTGTTGGAGTGAAATTGAAAGCCTAGTCGTCTTTCCCACTCACAGAGAATTCCTGATGAGGATTCGTTAGAATTTCCCAATTCCTTGAAGCAATGCAATTCAACCAAATCCAACTGTTTCAGGAAGAAATCCCATTGTCAGAAGGTTGTACGAGCAGAATAACTTCAGAAGGAATTATTCAGGCTCGATAGTGTGGGAACAGGCAAGAGATTCTGTGGCTGCAAATAGGAATCCAGGATGGTGTAAAGCCTCCTACGTGTCAGGGCCCAGGATGTCTCGGAGCGGCTGCAGAACGTTCTCACCGGGTCAGGGAGCAGCCAGAAGTCTTTGTGCACATGAGTAGAAATGACATGTGTAGAAATAGTGATGAGATCCTGCAGAGTGATTATATAGAGCTAGGAAAAAGGGTAGAAGACTGGACCACGACAGTGGGTAATATCTGGTTTACTTTCAGGGCTCTGTGCTAGTGAGGGTAAGAACCGGAGGATATGGCAGATGAATGTGTGGCGACAGAATTGGTGCAGGGGGCAGAGATTTTTAGGTGACTGTGATCTTTTTTGGGGCAGAGGTGACCTGTTCAGGAAGGGCGGGTTGTACTTGAACTGGGAGGGTACCAATATCCTGGCCCGCAGGTTTGCTAGTGCTGCAAGGGCGGATTTCAACTCGATTGGCTGGGGTTGGGGAGGGGTGGGATCCTCAACAGCAGGGAGGCAAGTGCGAGGCTGGAAGGAGATACAGTAATCAGAAACAGTAAAGTGAACAGAAAGGTCAGGCTGGAAAACGGCAGGGAGCAAGGAATGCCTGTTGGATTAAATTGCAATTGTTTCAATGCGACATGGCTGACAGATGAGACCGATGAAGGCAGGGCGTGGATATGCACGTGGAACTGGGATATTATAGCCATTACAGAAACATGGCTAAGGGAAGGACAAGATTGGCAGCCTAATGTACCAGGGTAAAGTTGCTTTATGCGGGACAGAGATGGAGGAAGGAGGGGAGGGTGAGTTTCATTTTTGATTAAGGCGAGTATCACAGTAGTAATCAGAGATAAAATAACTGAAGGAACATCCAGTGAGGATTTGTGGGGAGCTTAGAAATAAGAAGGGAATGGTGATATTATTTGTGTTGTTCCATAAGCCCCCAAATAGTAAACGAGAAATTAGCGGAACAAAAATATGTAGAGCGATTGGGGGGACTTGCAGGGCCAATGGGATTGCATTAGTAGGAGATTTTAATTTTCCAAACATAGTCTGGGAATGATGTAGAATTAAGGACTGAGACGGGGTGCATCTATTAAGTGTGTTCAGAAAAGTTTCCTCAAGCAGTATGTAGAGGGTGCAACTAGGGAAGTGTCAAAACTTGACCTATTCTCAGAACGAGGGCAGGACAGGTGACTGTAGTGACAATGGGGGAACACTCTGGGATTAGTGACCATAGTTAGATTAATTTTAAAAAAGTTATGAAAAAGAACAAAACAGTTCCATGTGTTCAAGTTCTAAATTGAGACAAGGCAAATTTTGATGGAATTAGACAGGAGCTTGTAGGGATTGGTTGGAGGAGTTTGTTTACAGGCGAAGGGATCTCCTGCAAGTGGGAGGCCTTTAAAAGTGAAACGTCTAGAGTTCAAGGTCTATTTGTTCCTGTGATAGTAAAGGGCAAGTTTCGCAGGAAGAGGGAAGCATGGATGTCAGGAGGTATTGAGGCTTTGACCAGCAAAAAGGAGGCGTGGCTCAGGTCCAGGCAACTGGGATCAAGGGAATCCCTGGAGGTATACAGGGGATACAGTAATTTACTGAAGAAGGATATCAGGAGGGCGAAAAGGGTGCACAAGATAGCTTTGGCTGAGAAGATTATGGTGAATCCAAAAAGGTTCATTACGTATATTAAAGTGAAAGGAATAACTAAATGAGAATATGACCCCACAAGGTCCAAAGTGGACATGCATGTCTAGAACCATAGGAGATGTGTGAGATTCTCAATGAATATTTCTCTTCTGCCTTAACCGTGGAGAAATATATGAAGATTTGGGAGGTGAACAAAGGTCGTAGTTTTATCTTGGGATGAGTCAATATCACAGGAGAAGACGTGTTGGATGCATTAGAATGTATGAAGTTTGATAAATCTCTTGGTCCTAAACAGATGCATCCAAGAACACTGCAAGAGGCTACAGAAGAAACTACAGGGACCCTGGTTGATATTTTTGTATCATCGGTAGCTACAGTTTAGGTTCCAGAACATTGGAGATTAGCAAATGTTGTGCCATTATTCAAGAAGGGTAGCAAAGCAAAATCTGGAATCCAAAGACTAGGAAACCTAACATCTGTGGTAGCTAGGTAACTTGAGAAGTCTCTGAGGGATGAGATATACATACATTTGGAAAGATAAGGTTTGTTTAGACATAATATTTTTGACAGATTCCCTACAGTATGGAAACAGACTATTTGGCCCAACAAGACCACACCTATATTTACCACTGACGAATGCACATAACACTATGGGTAACTTAGCATGGCCAATTCACCTGTGCTTTCCATCTTTGGATGTGGAAGGAAAATGGAGCACCCAGAGGAAACACACACAAGCATAGTGAGAATGTGCAAACTCCACACAGAGAGTCACCCGAAGCTGGAACCAAACCCGGATCCATGGCACTATGAGGCAGCAGTACTAGCCACTGAGCCACCATGCCACCTTTGCTTTTTTCAATACCGTTCAATGACACAGGTACAAACTCTATTCTGCCCTTCAACCATGATACACGTTCCAATATCACATACCATGGATAGTTTATTATCCATTGAAAATGTCATCTTATTGTTATTTATTAGTTTGTTCTTATTAATTTTAATAATTATTATTAATAGCTGTTTTTAGACTGGTAATATTGCATGGCTTTGTGAGTGGGAGATCATGCCTCTCAAATTTGTTTGAGTTCATTGATGAAATGACCAGGAATGTTGATGAGGGTAGGGTGGTAGACATATTCTGTATAGTTTTCAGTAAGGCCTTTGACAAGGTTACCATTGATAGGCTGGTCTGGAAGGTTAGAGTCGCATGGAATCCAGAGGGAGCTGGCAAATTAGACACACAATTGGCTTCATGATTGTAAGCAATGAGTACTAGTGGAAGGATGCTCTCGGACTGGAGGCCTGTGACACATGAAGTGCCTCAGGGGTCAGTGCTGGGCCCATTGTTGTTTGTTATCTGTCACAATGATGTTCTTGCGAAGGTACAAGGCATGATTAGGAAACTTGAAGATGACACTGAAATAGGTGGTATCATGCACAGTGAGGAAGTATATCAGATATTGCAGCAGGATCTTGATCAAAATGGAGAAGTGGGCCAATGAATATTTTGGCAACGTTAGATCAAGGTAGGAGTTTCGTGGTGATTGGTAGGACCTTAAGGAGTGTAGTTGAGCAGAGGGAACATGGAGTTTATGTCCACCGTTCTACGAAAGTGGGGTCATATTTAGACATGATAATGAAGAAGGTTTTGCCACACTAGCAAGCATCGGTCAGGACATGGAGGCGAGCAGTTGGGAAGTAATGTTGAAGTTATTCAGGAAGTTGGTGAGGCTGCATTTGTAGTGCTGTGTTCAGTTTTAGTCACATTGCGATCAGAAGGATGTTTTTAATGTGGAATGTGTACAGACGGAATTTACAAAAATGTTGCCAGAACTCAATAGTATGAATTATAGGGAGAGGTTGGACAAGTGAGGCCTTTTTTTATTTCGAGAATACAAGACTGAGAGGGATCTTATAGAAGTTTACATGGATAGGGTGAATGGATCCAGCCTTTTTATTCCTAGAGTTGGGGAATCGAGGAGGAGAGGGCATCAGTTTAAGGTGAGAGGGGAAAGAATAAAAAGGAAACTGATTGGAACTGTTTCACACAGAGAGTGGTACACAAAAGGAATGAGCTGCCAACGGAAGTGGTTGAAGCATTTATATTAACGATATTTAAACGGCATTTGGGCAAGTACATGGACAGGAAAGGACGAGAATGCTATGGGCCAAGTGCTGGGAAATGAGGTTAATGTGGTTGGATATTTGGGTCAGAATGGACGAGTTTGTACAAAAGAGCCTCTCTGCCTCTCTCCATGCTGTAAGACTTGATGTCTACAAATAAAACAGGAGAAACGGCGATTCTCCTGCTCCTTGGATACTGCCTGACCTGCTGCGCTTTTCCAGCAACACATTTTCAGCTCTGATCTCCAGCATCTGCAGTCCTCACTTTCTCCCCTAAATAAATCTGCCTAACTTGTTCCTAACACAGATCCTGACACACTCTGAGAACTATATCATTGGCCATATCACCAACCTAGTTATAATTATTTTTTGTGGCCAGAGGAGGAGTGGGGCTAGAAAAGTGAGCAATAATCCAAAAAAAAGAAACACAGGGAATTATCGACTCAATCAGCCAACGTCAGTGTCGAGGAGTTCGTTGGAGGGGATTCTCAGCGATAGGATTTCCATCTATTTAGAAAGACAACGACTGATTAGGGGTAGTCAATATGGATTTGTGTGATGGAATTCATGTTTAATTAATGTGATTGAGTCACAGAGGTGTCAAAGAAGATTGAAGAAGACACTGTGGTGTACATTGTTTACACAGACTTCAGCAAGACATTTAATACGGTACCTCATCGTCGACAGATTACTTAGATTAGGTTATATGTAATCTAGGAAAAGCTAACCAATTGGATACAAAATTGGATTGAAGGTAGTGGATTATTTTCCAGACTGAAGACCTGTGGCCAGCGGTGTGCTCAAAGAATCAGTGCTGAGCTCACTGCTTTTCATCACGGATATAAACAACTTTGATGTGATTATCGGAGGCATGTTTAGTACCTTTACAGATAACATCACCAAAGTGGTGCAGTGGACCGTGAAGAAGATTATCTCAGAATGTAACGGGATCATTGAACATCAATGAGCCAACGACTGGCAGATGGAGTTTACTTTAGATATTTGTGAGGTTTTGCATTTTGGTAAGTTAAAGTAGGGTAGTGCCCGGGAAATGTTGCTGAACAAGGAGACGTACGGGTGAAGATTCATAGTTCCTTGAAAGTGGAGTTTAGGTCGGTAGAGTGATGAGGAACGTGGTTGGCATGCTTACCTTAATCGGTCAGAACATTGAGTACAGGAGTTGGGATAGCGTGCTGCGCTTGTACAGGACGCAGGTGAGGCCACTTTAAGAATACTGCGTACATGTCAGTTGACTCTGCTAAAGGGTGGATGTTATTAAGCTTGAAAGGCTTCAGAAAAGTTTTACAAGGATTTCCTGGAACCTGAGGGTTTGAGCTACAGGGAGATGATGAACAGGATGAGGCTTTTCCTCCTGGCCTGTCAGAGGCTGAATGGTGACATGACAGAGGTTTAAAAACTCCTGAGGGGCATGGACAGTCTGAATAGGCAAGATCTTTTTCCCAGTGTAGGGGTGTCCAGAACTAGACTGCATAGGGTGAAGGTGACAGGGCAAAGACTTAGAAGGGACCTGAGGGGAAGCTTTTTGATACAGAGGCTGGTGGTGTACTGTCAGAGGAAGTGGTGAAAGCGGGTACAATTACACGTTTGTAATGTATGTGGATAGGTACATAAATAGGAATGGTTCAGAGGGAGGTGGCAAGTGGGATTAAGCTGCTTGATTGGCAAGGACAATTTGGGCAAAAGGATCTGTTTACACTCTGGATGACTCTCTTATTCTCACAGCGATATGAGGAAAAATTCCAAAAGTGCCATTCGAATGGGAATTCTCTTCGCCAGAAGTTTGTGGTGCTTCTCTGATTGCAAGTATTCACAACTGAGTTAGTTAAAGATTTGACAGAGAAGTGAGTCACGGATAATGGGACACAGAGAGGAAGATGAGGCTGAGACCACAAACTGAATAGCCACAATCTTAATGCCTGGTGGAGAAGGCTCAAATTCTCGAATGACCCACTCCTGCACCTCAGTCCCACGTTTCTGTGTTCCATTCAATCCCTCTAGCCTGCTAGACAGGAGCAGTTGGAGTCCACTTACTGTTATAACATAGTGCACAGAAACAGAGGAGACCATTTCGTCCATCAAGACTGTCCCACACAGTTTGGGACATTTGGAAAGTGTAATTGGAAGGCCCAGGCTGGATATGAAAGAGGCTGCTCATCTCTTTTTACAGAGCTTTCACTCTCTGTAAATTGTGCTTCACTTGTTGATCATGTTTGAGACCCAGATTCACTGTGAATACAGCCCCCAAATCTCACCCAGCAATGGCTCATAAAATCCGCTGGTCTCCCTGATTGCAACATTCCATAAAAGCCATTCCAGGAAAATAACACCTACTAACTTTCCAATAACAGATTGGGAGAACATCAGAAACAGGGGAAGGACATTCACATCCGAAGCCTGCCTTGCCCTTCACTAAGATCAAGGCTGACCTGCTCCAAGTCTCAAATCTTCCTTAATGTTCAAGTTTTCTTGAGCACTTCCATCGAACACAGAACAAAGAACAATACTGATTTGGAGATGCCGGTGTTGGACTGGGGTGTACAAAGTTAAAAATCACACAACAACAGGTTATAGTCAAACAGGTTTAATTAGAAGCACACTAGATTTTGGAGTGTTGCTCCTTCATCAGGTGATAGTGGAGTGCTCAAGCCTAACACAGAATTTAGAGCAGAAATTTACAGTGTGATTTAACTGAAATTATACCATGAAAAATTGATTGTCTGTTAAGCCTTTCATCTGTTAGAATACCATGATAGTTTCACTTCTTTCATATGTAAATCACAAAACTTTTTTTTAAAAAATTGCATTCTCAGGTTAGCTGTCAATAATGGTGATAGCTAGACAATATGTTGAAAGTGGTGCCCCCTGTGTTGTCTGTCTATGCCATGATGTTTATATTTATTCTAATCTAAAAAGTGAGATAACGGAGTCTTACATGAATTCATGCAGTTTTTGAGCTCAGAGTTCTACATGAATGCATGCAGTTAGGACCTTCAGCCCTCGACGTTGTGCCGTTTGTCCTACTCTAAGATCAGACTAACCTACATGCTTCCGTTCACTTTGTTCCATGTGCCTACCCAAGAGTCTCTTAAGTTTCCCTCAAGTATTTGACTCTACTACCACCGCTGGCAGTGCATTCCACACACCCAGCACTCTCTGTGTAAATAATCTACCTTTGATATCTCCCCTAAACCTTCCTCCAATTACCTTAAATTTATGCCACCTAGAGATAGACAATTCTGCCCTCGGAAAATGTTTCTGGCCATTCACTCTCTCTTTTTCCAAGTATGGGGACGGCAAACACGAGGGGACACAACTTTAAAGTGAGGGGAGATAGGTATAAGACGGATGTTAGAGGTAGTTTCTTTATTCAGAGAGTAGTAAGGGTATGGAATGTTTTGCCTGCATCTGTCGTACATTCGCCATGTTTATGTGCATTTAAGACGTCGTTGGACAGGCAAATGGACGGACATGGAATAATGTGGTGGGATGGGTTTCAGCTGAGTGTGACAGGGCGGCGGAACATCGAGGGCTGAAGGGCCTGTACTGCGCTATAATGTTCTATGTTCTATGTTCTATGCCTCTCATCATCTTGTACACTTCTATCAAGTCACCTCTCATCTATTTTTCCTCCAGTGAGAAAAGCCCTCGCTCCCTCACGGTTTCTTCATAAGACCTGCCCCCCCGTCGAGGCAGCATCATGGTAAATCTTCTCTTTACCCTCTCTAAAGCCTTTTTATCCTTCCTATAATGAGGAGACCAGAACTGAACACAATATTCCCTGTGCGGTCTGAGCAGGGCTCTATCGAGCTGCAGCATAACCTCGTGTCTCTTAAACTCAATCCCCCTGCAACTGATAGCCAAAACACCATGCGCCTCTTAACAACCCAATCAACTTGGATAGCAACTTTGAGGAATCTGTGGGCACGGACCCCAAGATCCCTCTGTTCCTCCACACTGCCAAGACTCTTCCGCCTCGGAACTCTCCAACCACAAGGGATGAATTCAGATTTCTCCAGCTTCTTCATTTTCCCTCCCCCCACCTTGTCTCGATCCCAACTCTCAAACTCAGCACCACCTTCCAGACCTGCAATTTTCTTCCTGACCTCTCCGCCCCCACCCGCTCTCCGGCCTATCACCCTCACCTTAACCTCTTTCCTCCCATCGCATTTCCAACTCCCCTCCCCCAAGTCCCTCCTCCCTACCTTTTATCTTAGCCTGCTTGGCACACTTTCCTCATTCCTGAAGAAGGGCTCATGCCCGAAACGTCGATTCTCCTGATCTTTTCATGCTGCCTGACCTGCTGTGCTTTTCCAGCAATACATTTTTCAGCTCCTCAGTTTCACTTCCTGGCTGAGAAAGCTCTTACATCTCCACACAGTCGCACAGTAACAGTTCCTCTCTCCAAAGAAGCAGTTGACAATGGAACATTACGTTTCTCTATATCTCAGCGACTATAAGTATTGCTGATGGAGTTAATCACCATACTCAGAGACAAGAGATAGAGGGAACATAACTCACGGTAAGCAGGGACATCCCATAATAAATATGATATTCAGGAATATGTGAAAAGGGGAAATGGTAGAATAACTTCCCATTCTGTTTTCCTTCCAGTCCATCATCAGCAATCCTTTTGCTTGCTTTTCCTTTCTCTCTCTCTCACCCTCTCTCTCTCCATCTCTCTCTCTTTCTCTCTCACTTTCTCTCTCTTGCTGGACATCATCCACTCGACACAAACCTCCCGCTCACCCTTCCATCCATCCCTGATATAATAATATTATTTCTCAGTTGCATTCAGTTTTGATAGGTTCACTGAACTCGAAACGTTATTTGTGCTTTTTTTTCCGACAGACTGCCATACCTGCTCAGATTCTCCAACATTCTTTCAGACAGTGGAGAATTTTATTTCAGATCGCCAGCATCCACATTTGCTTGTTGTTGTTCTTTCGTGGGATGCCCGAATCACTGGCAAGAGCAGTAATTGTTGTCCATCACAACTACACTTGACCACGTGGCCATTTGTAAAGGCAATATGGAGGCAACCATATTGTTGTGCATCTGAGGTGACACTTAGTTCAGATAGTGCAAAAATGTTAGGTTTCTTTACCAAAGGTTATCAATAAAATAAGAAAAGAAATCCTGATGGTTTATGCTTGCCATGAGTGAAATTAGGTTTCATTCCAATTTTTGATATTGGAACTCAAATTTAGTCATCGGCTGTGGTAGGATTTCAGACAATGCTTTTAGAGTCATAACTTGCGCCTCTAAATTACACAGTCAGTGACATTATTACTCTGTTTAAGAGTCCCTGTTGTGAAGTAACTGTCGAGACAAGAGCCAAGTTTGTGGCCAAACTATTTGTAACTGGAAGAGAGGTCAGAAGAGAACTGGAGCCATATAATCTGTCGTTAATGAAGGGGTAGATGATGGCGAAGTCAGTAACAGAACTCAGGCGGAGTTGGAGATTGGGGATATTGGAGGTGGGCATCGGCAGGTTTGATGACAGAGAGAATATGGAGATATAAAGCAGTTCACGGTAAAGAGGAGACTCAAGGTTCCGAACAGTCTTATTCTTTCTCAGATGTTTATGAGTAAGTAGTTTGGAAATGCATGAGAAGGAAGTGGCGTTTGTGATAGAAAGTTGATGTATTTATTAAATATAATCAACTAGAATAGCAATAATATTCAGCATCATTTATAAAATTGACAGAAATAGACTTATCAGGAACACCAACAATAGCGAGGATGGGATAGTACCCAGCTCGAATAATCATCAGTACAGCTCGTATCCGCAAATCTAACCGTTGCCAATCCCGTGAAAGCCAGTAAAGACCCCAGGATAATCTCCTGTCCATTGTTGGAACATTCCAGTGTAATGTTCTCAGGTTCTGATCCATTGTTGGAACATTCCAGTCTAATATTCTTAGATTCTGATCTCTCTCTCTTTCTCTGCAGCTGCTGATCCCCAATCTTGTTGAGGTTGACTCTGCCCCGAATATTATGGCATTACAAGGTGAAGTAAGTCCCTAATTATGGAAGAGGGAAATCCTCCTGTGACTCAGTTAGGTCCAGGAAGACCGATATTAATCACAGTTACTGAACAAACAGCTCCAGTTAACACCTTTCACGGACACTCTGATATATCACAATAATACTTGGTGAGGCTGGGATTTTGATATCTTTGATTATTGGGCTCATGGCACATCTCCAGTTGTAAACATAGAGGTGAGGGAGAGACATAATTCTTTCTCTTCACAAGCTGTGTTTTGGCAGTATAGGAATTGCTGGACTGCCGAGGCCGCCTGTGTCTGGTTCTGTGGAGTGATGGTCAATCTCTCACAGAACCAGGATTCTTAGTTTTACCTTTGCCAGTGATTGCTGGAGTCTCAGCAGGATTGGAAGGCAGTAAATCTCTCCCGGGTGCTACACACTGTCTCTGTGATTTCTCTTGGACCTTTCTTTTGATGTTCTTTCCTCCTGGATTGGAGAACTGCATGTCAGACAATCTGTTTCCTGCATTTGTTTTTTGACATTTGTGTGCTTTTTGGATGATACCATATTGGAGCAGTTACTGTATAGTAGTTAAATAAACTATTATTCTGCTAAGTTTTCCAACCGAATTATGCTATTGCAAGTTCCTCTTCCTTTTGTTGTCTTTTATCGACAGTATTTGAATAAATTGTGTTTTGTTTAATGTGGAATATTTTGACGAAGAAAATTCTATCTCAAACACAGCACCTCACATTTACCTGCGGAATGGGCGGAGCTGGAGGAGTGATAATCATGTCAGGAATTATATCGGATACTCAATCCACCTCTCAGGTACAGCCCGGACACGTATAAGCCCAGATGAGATACCTTCTCAGCATGAAGCACTGCGTAGACCACGCTAGTGTACTGGTCAGCAATCCGTCCAGGATCGAACACTGTTTAGAGCTCACCAGTTCACTACCTATGTGTCCAACAGTGCACTGATCTATAAACTTGGACTAGATGATCTGTTCACCACAGGGCGCTGTGCAGAACACACAAAGACATTGTTCAATACACACAGACTGGATATCTGTGCAGCATGGGGAGCTGTGCAGTGAATAGCAGTGAAGTTATCCACTAATCTGGAACAGTTACCTTTCCAGCATACACAGCTGTTTACAGCAAATACTGCATTGCTGAGTAACACTATGTTAGATCACTGCCCAGCTTGGGGAAACTTGTGCTCATGCTGGAAGTGACAGGATGTGCAGCTCCCCTCCATTTACAGCTCCATATCTCCATTGTGGCCTGACACAGGAGTGCTGTGGGTGTGAAACTCACTGCCAGAGAGAGATGGCAGGGGAATTAGTTTAAATATCAACAAATGGGAGGAGCTTGGTTAAAAGAGAAGGGGAAATTGAGAGAAAATTTCAGAGAAGGATCTGATGGTAGGTTTAAAAACTATGAAATAAAAACAGTTCAATAGCATCTTGCAATATCGGCCACTGTTTTCAGGAATTATGGGTGAGCAGGATATTGGTGTAAGTTAAGATGATGGAGAGTTTTGGATAAGCATTTGTCCTGCAGCTTTGTAACTGGGAGTAGGATCACCAGAGTGTTCGACTCATTGGGCTGATTCGAACAATGATTTGTCTCAGTGCCATTTTCATTGCATGTGACAGAAGAAATGTCTGCACGAGGCAGCGCTAGTTTCCTGGTGTTATCTTATCGAACTCACCTCATTAACTATCCACCCCACCCATGGTGTCCCTCTCGTTCAATGCCAGCCCGATTCTTCCACTCATCATGGCTGGAGGTACACACCATCTCCCGGATTCCCCTGGATATTCAGTGAGCCATGGTACTGCTGACATCTTTAAAAGGCCAATGGGAACACGATTGAGCTTTCTCAGTTTGCAGCTGCACTGCATAGTTTACCCGAGCATGGCAGATAAGGGGAAATTACACCACAGCTTGTCGACAGGAGCACCGAGGACCTGGTGAATAGTCTAGTATAGAGAGGCACCATTCTCTACCCAGAGGATGGTCAGAGCACACCACCCAGCTCAGTGCAGTATCTGCAGTCCGAAGAAAAGTCCAGCAATACAGGAAAAGCATCAATAACTTTCCCCGCTCTGTCAGGATAAGGGTCACAGTATTCTCTCTACTCTCTCACACTCACTGTATATCTGTTAGCGCCTTCCCCAGAATAAGGCTTCATCACTCTCACCACTGCAGTGCAGCACCTTCTCTCTCTCTCTCTCTCTCACACCTACGCAATATCCCCACATAGTTATAAAATGTTCTTATGAGTGCAGTTTCTAGAATTCTCTGGATGATGTCGTTTGTACAACGTTCCAGTTAAATTTCAAAATAATTCAACTTTAGCAAACTGTTCATCCCCCAGTATGTAACGAATTAGAGGAAGGAGCAGAGTTTTACTTTTTTTTAAATCTCTCAGGATGACAGTGCATCAAGAGGCCATTAAGCTTCTCAAATATGCTCCACTATTCAGACAAAGGGAGCTCCTAAACACTTGAAGACTCACTCTCTTCTTGAAGACAGGCGCCACTTTGGAGTTTCGCGAGTTTCACTGGAACACACTTGTAATCCCGAGAGTTACGGAATATTTCACACAGTGCCACCAGTCACTCTGCAACCACTTCTATTACAACAAGCTATGCATTGCTGATGAGTTATTTACCCTTGATCTTTTCTGTTTGAGAAAAGCCTTGTCCGTTTTGTTAGAGGCAGTGCAAAACTTTCATCTGACTGCAATTTTGTTTATAATATTGAAATTCTTTGTGCCTTCCCCTGTGAGGAATTATGTAAAATACTGTTTTAAATTCTCTGCCTGTTCCCTGAAACCAGTTCGCCAGTCACATCCTCCAGGTATCCCACATATTCTTTCCTGCCTTTCTTCCAAGGATCACACACACATTATGAACTTTTTAAATTCGATATGGGAAAAGGCTTGCGGTTACTTTCTTTTCATATTTCCTGCCAGTTTTGAAATGTTTTTCTTTGTATTTTGTTTTATACAATCTGCCTCTGGTTCCAAAAGTAAACTTCCCAAATGTGGCCGATGCTAGAGTTCACCAATCTGAATTCTTTAGTTTGTAATTGATTAGTATCCTTCACAGACTTTGTGCATTATGGGTTGTTCATCTTCATATCATCTTCTTTTTGACCAGAGTCAATCATTACTGAACGTTATTAAGCAGTACCTGCTTAAATGTTCACCCCCCCCCCCCACACACACATCTGTTGACCTTCACCTGTGTCTATTTTCACACTCCGTATTTGACCGTATATATGACATAAATCTGCATTTGAAATGCCTGACTCTTTTCAATCATTCAGGGAGAAACTACCTATGTGGCTGAAGACACGATTATCTGAGGGTGACTCCATTCTCCCACTTTCCCTGGCTCTGTCATTTCTGTTCGATGATGCCACGTTCCAATGGGAAACTTCTACATGACATTCTTTTCTCTCAAACGAGAAGTCCCCTCACTCTGATGGACTGAGCCTTCAGCTGTGACTGTCCCGTCTCCCTCACTTCTGCCCTCACTCCGTGCCCTCCTTCCCAGAACAATGATAGATCTCCCCTTGTCCTCACTTCCCACTGCACTAGAATCTGCATTATATGAATCATCGTCCACCGCGTCCATCACCTCCAGCAGGACACACCATCAAACATATCTTCCCCTCCAGTCCACTGTCAGTATTTCATAGCGACCATTCCTTCTGTGGCACACTCCATCACCCCGAATACTTTCCAACACCCCTATGGCACCTTCCCATGTAAATGCAGAAGCTGCAACATTTGCCCATTCACCTCTTCCTTCCTCGCTGCCCAACGCTCTAAACACACTCTTTCAATCCACTCTCCAGTCATTGCGCTCACAATGCAGCATCCTTTACATTAGTGAGCCAAACAGAAACTGATTTGAGGAACATCTCCACTTTTTCTGTGGGAATGACACTGGCCTTCTGATTGCTCCCCATTTCAATAACCTACATTATTCTCAAGATAATGAGAATTATTTGAGGAGGTAAGGAAGGGTTGGACCAGAGAGAGTTACCTATCTGAACTTCCAGAATGCCTCTGATATGGTTCCACACAGGAGGCTGCGGAGTACGATAAGGATCCATGGTGTCAGAGGCCAGGTAGTAGCTTCGATAAAAGGTTGGCTCTCTGGCAGGATGCAGAGTGAGGATAAAATTATCCCTCTCAGGACGGCAGCCGGTGACGAGCAGTGTTCCACCAGAGTCAGTTTTGGGACCACAACATTTCACTTTATAGGTTAATGATCTGAGTGGCGGGACAGAAGATATTCTGGCTACGTTTGCAGATGATGCAAACATCTTTGAAGGGGCATACAGTATTGAGGAGGCAGGGAGTCTGCGGAAAGATTTCTACAGTTCAGGGGAGTGGGAAAAGGAGTTGATGATCCACCTCACCTTCACCATGCAGCCCGCAGAATCACAGATGCCAGTCTTTAATCGATCTGATTTGCTGTATGTGACATGAAGAAACAGCTGAACACAGTAGATACGACAAAGACAATGGGCCCTGACACCATTCCTGCAATAGGACTGAAGACTTGTGCTGCACAACAAGCCGTGTGCCGGGGGAAGCGGTTTCATTCCAGCTCCAACTCTGACATCTCCCTGGCAATGTAGAAAATTACTCAGCCATGTCCAATCTCATAACAAGGGAATAACTACAGTCTGACCATTTACCACGCCCTGAGTCCTGTGGTTTCCGATAGGTCCCCATGTGGAGATGGTGGTGTTGTGGAAAAGTCACTGGATTAGTTATCCAGACCAGGCTAATGCTCTGGCAGCTGGTGGACGTTATAACTAATAAAATATCGAGATGTAAAACCTGGAGTCATTAACAGTGACCTTGAATCCAATGTCGATTGTAAACACCAATTTCCTTCTTCAGTACACTTTCGGTAAGTGAATTTCCTGCGCTTTCCTGGTCTGGCCTAAGCGTGACTCCAGACACACAGACATTTAAAAAAAACTCTGTAATGGTCTCGGAAATGGCCATGCAAAGACACTCTATTGTATGAAACTGTTCTGGAGTCTTAAAGGATAAAACCGTACAGATCACCCGGCATCAGCCTCACTATTGGAATGGGAAATACCATCGTGTTGACCCTGCAGAGATCTCCTTCCTAACATCTGAGAGCAGGTGGCAGGATTTACAGAGCTTTCCCACAGACTGGACAGAAATACCGGGAAAGTGTAGGTCGTTCAACACACTAAGCATCCTCCATTCTAATTCATGGTGAAAACCTCCTCAACTCAGTTTTGCCCACACAGTGTTCAGATCCTTTAGTATGATTAAACATCGGAACATACAAAATAGGAACTACTGTTTTCGCTTTGGTCCATCAATTTTGATCTTCCATTCAATATAAAGGTGTGTTTATTCAACACAATTTCGCTGCAACACAATTAGTGAATTGCTCCCCTTTCTTTATAAAGCGAGCTCCCGTTCACTGTTATGGGAGACCGTCTCTGGCACCAGCTGAACAGCAAATCCCACCCTGTGTCTGCCAAATGAACCCTTGGTGTATTCAGCTAAAGCAGGAATGTAATCCGCTCTGCAAGCCTTGAAACTGAGCCTGAATGTGGGAGTTGTAGTCTACATTTAGAAAGAAATCAATTTCAAACTGGAAGGGGAAAATCTTGGAGAGAACTGGAATTCCGCATTGGAATCACGTGGTCAGTCAGCTCGTGCGCTTTCTGGTGAAGATTTTGGTGAAAGGTGCAGGGCTGTCGTCAGTGACTGTAGTGGTAAAGTGTGACATTTCCTGTACTAATTCATTACAATATACGGTTTAAAGATTTATGTAGCCTATGCTATTGTGTGCAGGCACAGGAAGAATGTGCAATCTCCACACAGTGACCCGAGACTGAAATTGAACCCAGATCTCTGTGCTGAGAGGCAGCAGTGCTAACCACTGAGCTACCCACTGTGGGCAACGTAACGTGCCTGTACAATTCAACCCTCGCAATGTGGCATAGCAGCAGGAAGAGTCCATAAGTTCTCAAACTTGTCATTGAGCAACAGGAGGAGGACATTAAGATCTTGAGCGGCTTGATCAGGAACAGGCGCAGGACATGCAAGCCATCAAAACTATAGTGTAGGAACATCAGGAGGACATTCAGCCCATCGTGTATGTAAAGCAGGAACAGAATGAGTCCAATCAGCCACCCATGCCTCTTACACAGCAATTGAAGCCGATCTGTTCCAGCCTCGTGCCTATTTCACAGAAATTGAAACGGACTGTGGAGTTTATGGAAAGGGAATAACTTAGAATAACCAACTTCACTCGGGAATGGAAAGGTATGAGCAAACGATTGGGACTGAAGACAAATTGTTTGAATCTGTTATTAAGAAATTAACAACAGGAGACTTTGAAAGTCAAACCGCAATCCATCAAAGTCGACATGATTTTATGAAGGATAAATCATGTTTGAATGATTTTCCTAACATTTTTAAAGTAAAAAGTGCGACAAACAAGTTAAATAACAGGGATCTGAAAGATCTATTATATCTGGACTTCAAGAAGGCAATGCATAACATGCTTGACAAAAGATTAATATGCAAGACAAGAGCACATTGGGTTAGCACAATTTATTTGCTTGGAGAGAAAATTCATTAACCAATAAAAACCATGAGGAGAGGGTGAATTTTTATGGGTGTGTTTAAAGTGGAGAGGGAAAGGATGTGTGTCTCCTCGTTAAAACACAGGCAGACTTGGCAGATCTCTTTCCCCACACACACTCTGTGGTTTCAGAGCTTCCCCTCTCTACAGCCACTGCTCCATTTGTTGTTCATGTTACAGACCCAGATGCTGTAACTAAAGTCCACAGGCTCCATCCAGAATTGGGTCATCAAATCCTCATGTCTCCCTGAATGTCTGAGGCAGCTCACACCACAACCTCCAGCAAACCATCCCCATCACCTCCACTAAGCTTTCAATAACAGGAGTCAGTCAAAAGCCCCTCAGCTCCAAGTTAGAGACCTGTTCCTTGGCAATAATCCTCGAGGGGTTTCCTCATGTTATGGACCGCACAATCATCTAAGAGAGACAAACACAGGCCTTCAGTGGTCAGGTACAGACCAAGTTTCAAAACCGTGAGTCAAAGCTGCTGGGAACCCCTTTCCAACTTGGAGCAACAGCCTGCCACATACCATTTCATTGTTTCTGAGCTTCATAATGCCAGCACTCGATACACTCGGGAGCCAAAATCAACACCAGGGAACGGTACAGAAAAACAAACAATTAATTAACTGATAACATGTTGTGAAAATATGGATAAGGAGACAGGGGAGTGGGAGTAACTGGAGAAGTGAGACAATGGTGGGTCCTATCACAAGAATGAGAGCATTCAATAAAATTATTGCCAGATCAGTTGAAGTGGTTAGTCACATCAAATTGTGAATCTGCCTCACAAAACCATCCCAAACTCCATAAACTGGGACAAGGGACCAGCCAGAATGGAGAGCTATGCAGACCATGCTAATGGACTAATCTATAAACTGGACTACCTGCCCAGCATGGGGACCATTGAAAACCTTTGCCAGTATATTGCTACTATACTTGCACGACAGGAACGTCTTGTACGGGAAGATTTGTAACCCATGCAGTGAGTGACAGTAAATGGACTCCCACAAATATATGTCTCTGTATCTCCACTGCCGAAATATAAGGTAAGAGATTGTTTGTGTGTGTGTGTGTGTGTGTGTGTGTGTATGTGTGTGTGTTTGTGTGTGTTGGTGGCAGTAGATATGAAAATCATTATTTGAGAGAGAATAGACATAAAGGAAATCAGGTTCATGTGAACAACTGACAGGGCTTTGTGTCATTAACCGAGGGAGACTGAGGAACGTGTCATAGACAGAGATGACGACGTGCTTGTGAATATTGAAGTAAAGGCGTTGCCAGACCCAGCAAAAACATAAAGCAATCCGTACAGGAATGATGGGATTTTGTTCTGCCTTTAGATACAAGCCTTGGAATTCACACTCAGATTTGGTAAAACAGCAGCAGATTATTGGCTTTTTTAAGACTGTGTTTCATAGCTGAAGGTTCAAACAGCAGATGGGATGAACCAGTGAAATATATTCTGCAGTTGCCAATAGTTAAAATTAGGAATGGTCAGGATATGCTGTCAATAATCAACTTGTGGCCAAAGAGATCACCGTAGTCGTGTCTCGTCTGTTTCAGTCTCAGTTATTGGCCAGATATGAGATGGAGTCAGAGGAAGGAAATGGAGTTTGCATCCAGAACAGAAGATAGTAACCTCCAAGCGTTCAATATTTAAATAGCAAGGGCAGTGATACAATGAATCCTGGGTCATACCTGAAAGTGAGTAGGTCAACCAGCATGCACAGTGCCAGAACTAAAGAAGGAGAGAAAGGATGAACAAGTTCACTGTTGTTGATGTGGTTTGGAGCGTGAATACTTACAGAGTAGAGTAAATGAAAAGAACAGTAATATCGTCGCACATGGTTAATTCAAACAATAAATCGGCAGTGAAACTTACCAGGGACACCAACAATAGCCAGGATAGGATAATAAAAATATTGAGTAATGTAAAGTGCATATATGATCCGCGATGATAACGGCCACCAATAATATGTAGAAAGAATCCAAACATAATAGGATAACCTCCTATCCATTGTTGGAACATTCCAGTCTATTGTTCTCAGATTCTCATCCACTGTTGGAACTGTCCAGTCGAATGTTCTCAGATACTGATCCATTGTTGTAACATTCCAGTATAACGTTTTCAGATTCTGATTCATTGTTGGAACTTTCCAGTCTAATGTTCTCAGTTTCTGATCTCTCCCTCTCTCTGGAGCAGCCGATCCCTGTTACTGCTATCGGTGATGCTCCCGCCCATACCATGGGCTAACACATTGACTGGAGCCCTTTTATCATTAAAAGATGGAAACCCTACACTGGGATAATTAGAATCCATGGAGACTGACATTAGTCACAGTCACCAAACAAACAGCTTCAGTTAACCAGTTCCTTACATCATTTCACATAACACAGTGAAAGGGAATATTTCTTCGGTTTGGATAGAATGGATGAGGGTTGCTGAGGGATAGACCATAAATCTTTCAATTTTTAAAAAATCTGTCTTCCCTGTATGTGGGAGTATTGTCGAAACACTGCATTGTTTCACAACTGTCTATAAAAGGAGTCAGGAATAAAATAACAGACGAGCTGCATGAAATGTTTGGTGGAGAAGTTTCTAGACATCATTTTGTAATGTTTCTCCAAGTTTGAAATTTCCTGTTATCAACTCCTTTTTAACCTTGTGACATCATTCAGAGCATTGAAACTGCTGCTCAAGAACAGGGAGAAACAAGAGGTAGTCATTCAACTGCTCAAGACTGAGACACAGGGACAGGAGGTAGTCACTCATCTACTCGAGACTGGGACACAGGAACAGGAGGCAGTCACTCAACTGCTCGAGACTGGGATACAGTGAAATCTGGAGGCCAGTGAGGCCCCAGATTTCTGTTCCCCAGGAACAGGAGTAGGTGACTCACTACCCACCAGTCTGAGACACTGGGAGTAAAGCGAATTGACTTGTTACTAACAGAAATATCTGAATAAGTTACATCAGCTAGCCATTCAATCCTACTCCAACATGCTTCAAATCCATGGCTGATCTAATTGTAATTCCCTCATTCCATTTAACAGAGATTCCCCTCTCTGCCGCCTCTGCTCCATTTGTTGGTCATGTTGCAGATCCAGATGCTGTAACTACAGTCACCATGTTTCATCCAGAGTTGGATCACCAAAGCCTCTGGTATACCTGAATTTCCACAGAAGTTTAAAACACAGCCTCCAGGAAACCATCCTCAGCATTTCCACGAAAGTACAAAAACTAGAGTTAAGTCAAATGTCGGTCAAATGCAAGTGAGAAGCCTGCTCTGAATCAATATCAGTTGTGGGCATTCCTCATGTTATTGAGCACATGAGCAGCAGAGAGTAATTAACACAGGCCTTCAGTGGATAGGCACAGAGCAAGTTACAAAGGTGTGCCTCAAAACTGCTAAAACCCCACTATCCAACATGGAGCACAGGGCAGGAACTGGGAAGTCAAAGAAAATGCAAACAATGCTTTTTGAACATTGTTTCTAAGCTTTTTAGTGTTGGAATCTGATGCTCTGTGTGAGCAACATTCAAGGGCAGGAAAAGATATAGGACGGTTATTCACATTAAAACTGGACAATTAGAACTTGGTGATGGGGAAGCAGTCTAAACACCAACAAATGGGAGGGATGTGGAAAATAGACAGAGTGAGAGAGACTCTGAGTCAGTGTTATGGAAGGGTGTGTTTGCAGGTTTCAGAATGTTGCAATGAAGACATTTCGAACATATCTAGCAACATCGGCTAGTATTTCCGGGAATGATGAATTAATACGATATTGGTGCAAGGTCAGATAGAGTCAGAGTCTCGGAAATGTCCAGCACGGAGTAAGACGCTTCAGTCTAACTCGTCCAAGCTGATGGGATATCCCAAATTAAACTAATCACATTTTCCAGCATTTGGCCAATTTCGATGTGAACCCTTCCTCTTCATGTACCCATCCAAACGTCATTTAGAAGATGTAATTGTAAAAGCCTCCACCACCTCCTCTGGCAGCTCATTCCACATTAGCACCACTCTCTGTGGGAAAAAAAATGCTCCTTAGGTCATTTTTAAATCTTTTCCCCCTCATTGGAAATCGATGCTCTCTAGTTTACGGGTGAAAGACCTTGGCTATACACACTATACATGCTCCTCGCGCTTCAGGAATAAAAGAACCCAATTGACTCGCGTGCTCCCTATAGTTCCAATCCTGGCAACATTCTTGTAAATCTTTACTGAATCTCTTCAATTTTCATAATATATTTCCAAAAGGAGGGAGACCAGAATTGAATGCAGTACTCCAAAAGTGACCAAAGTAACGTGCTGTACTGCAGCAACATGACCACCCAATTCATATAGTCAAAGCACTGGCCAATAAAGGCAAGCATACCAAATGCCTTCTTCACTATCCTATCTACCTGCGACTCTACTTTCAAGAAACTATGAACCTGCACTCCAAGGTCTCTTTGTTCAGCAACACTCTCTCTGACCTTACCATTAAGTGTATATGTCCTGCCCTGATTTGCATTTCCAAAATGCAGCACCTCCCATTTATCTAGATTAAAAGCCATCTGCCAATTCTCAGCCCATCTGTCCATCTGATCAAGATTCCATTGTACTCTGAGATAAACCTTCTTTGCTGTCCCCTACACCATCAATTTTGGTTTCAGCGGCAAACTTAGCAACTGTTGCAGCAATGTTCACATTCAAACGATTTATGTGAATAGTGAAAAGCAGTGGAGCCAGCACCAACCATTGTAGCACACCAATGGTCACAACCCTCATGTTCGAAAAACAATCCTTCACCACTACCCTCTCCCTCCTGCCTTCGGGCTAATTCTGTATACCTATGGCTAGTTCTCCCTGTATTCCATATGAACTAAACTTGTTAACCAAACTACCATGCAGAAAGTTGTCAAATACTTTACTGAAGTCCATATCAACAATATACACCTCTGCCTCAATGAATCCTCTTTGTCACTTGTTCAAAAATGCTCAGTCAATTTAGTGAGACACAACTTTCTAGGCTTCGAGCCATGTTCCCTACCACTTATCAGTCCTTGCTTTACAAAATCCATGCAAACCTTGTGCCTCATAATCCTTACCAACAACTTGCCCTCCACTGAAGTCAGGCTCACTAGTTTTTCCTTACCACCCTTCTTAAACATTGTCAGCAGTCACACCAAGTTCGCAAGCCTCCTATCTTCTGGTACCTCATCCGTGACAATTGAAGACACAAATATCTCAGCAAGGGGCCTAGCAATCACTTCACTCGCTTCCCATAATGTTCCAGGGTACATTTGATCAGGTCCTGGAGATTTTACCATCTTTACGGGCTTTTCGAACTCCAGCATCTCCTTCTCTGTAATGCAGGCACTTTTCAAGATGTCACGGTTTATTTCCAAAGTTCTTTAGCTTCCATATCCTTCGGCACAGTCAATACTGACGCACGATGCTTGTTTAGTATCACCTCCATCTCTTGCGGTTTTGCACATCGGCAACCTTGCTGATCTTTAAGTGGTCCAAAACTCTCCTGAGTTACTCTTTTGTCCTTAATGTATGTGTAGAGTTCCTTTGGATTCTCCTTAAACCTATTTGCCAGAACTATTTCATGTCGCCTTTATGGCCTCCGGATTTCCCTCTTATGTATACTCCTACTGGCTTTAGAACCATCTCGACAGTCAATTAAAATCGGGAATTAAGAATCAAATGATGATGATGGATCCCTTTTCGATTTTTGGAAAAACCCATCAGGTTCGCTGATGGCCTTGAAGGAAGCAAACTGCCATCCTTACCTGGCCTGGGTTACATGGGACTCCAGACCGACAACAATGTGTTTGACTCAGAACTGCCCTCTGAGCAATTAGTGTTGGGTAATAAATGCAGGCCCAGCTAGTGATACCCTCATCCCGTGAATGAGTACTGAAAAATAAACCTTCACTCCTGCTCTCTCTCTCTCTACCTGACATATGCATCCCTCTTATCCGTGACCTGACACTCAATTTCTCCAATCCTCCAGCATTCCTTACACCTACCAGCCTTACCCTTCACCCTAACAGAGACAAACTGTTTCTGTGATTTTGACATCTCATTTTGAAAGTTCCACTCTTCTCTGCTGGCCCAGTAACTGCGAATATCTGTTCCAATCCAGTTTGGAGGTTTTTGCTAATATCATCAAAATTGGCCTTCCTCCAATTTAGAGCATTGTCTTTTAAACCCAGTTCATCCTTTTCCATCTCTGTTTTAAAACTAGTAGAATTATGATTATGTGTCCAAAGGTGCTTCCTCACTGATACTTCAGTCTCCTGCCCTGCCATATTTCCCAATGGGAAGGTGACATTGAGTGTCCTTCTCTGTGATGGAGAGCATTGGTGAAGCAGCTACAGCGTTGTAACTGGGATTGGGGTCAACAGGGTCTTCATCTCATTGGGCTGAATCGAACAATAATTTATCTCAGTGCCATTTTCATTGAGTGTGACAGAAGGATTGTCTGCACAAGGTCGAGCTAGTTTCCTGGTGCTACCTTATCGAACTCACCTCATTAACTACCTCCCCCACCCCATGGTGCCCCTCTCATTCAACGTCAGCCCTATTCTCCCACCCATCACGGGTGGAGGTATCACCATTGCACTGATACCCTTGGATATGATGTTATCCCTGGCACTGGTGCCATCTTTAAAAGGCCAGTAGGCACACAGCTGTGTTTTTTTTTATTTTGGAGCTGATTTATGGAGTTTACACAGAGCATGGCAGATAAGGGACAATTACACCATGGTTTGTCAACAGGGGCACGGAGGTCCTCATGGATCGGCAAGTACAAAGGGGGACCATTCTCTTCCCAGAGGGGGCTCACACTATCAGACACAGCTGGTCTGGTCTGAGTTCCCCACACAGATCAGTGCAGTATCTGTGGTCTGAAGAAGTGTCCAGCAATACTGCGCAATCATCAATAACCTTCCCCGCTCTTTCAGGATAAGGGTCACCGTATTCTCTCTTCTCCTTCACACTCACTGTATATCTGTTGCAGCAGCAACCCAGAACAACGTTCATGCTCCACCACTCTCACTGCTGCTTGCAACACCTTCCCTCTCTCTCCCCCCCCATTATACCACCCCCCCCCCACACACACATACACACACGCACACACACTAATAACATTGCATGAATACGCCACTGTGGACTGACTCCCTCCAGACACCTCACCATATCTCCCCACCACCTACACCAGCACTGACCGCAGGGGTACCCATTACCTCCCTCCCCCCTTCCTCCCTTTCTCCCATTCCAGGAGAAACAGCCTGGAATAGACAGAAATGACCAAGCCTCATGTGGAGATTCTGACGTATCCACGTCCCACCTACAGAGTAAGGAGCAATATTCAGTGAAGGGCAATTCTCACTTTTAACCCACTGGCAGCTCCGTTTCCTTCAGCACAACTTAGAAGCCGTGGCCTTGATGCCATCTCCCTTTTGTGTCGAGCTGGTACAAATGGAATCCCCACAGTCTCGGTGGGCAGGAGGGTGGGCTCACATCGCATCGTCTCCATCACTTCCCAGGAAGGGAGCACGGAAGCTCCCTCGTTCACCTCCTCCTGTAAACAGCTCAGATACTGAAACAAATCTGTGAGATTTACTGCTCTCCCCACCTGTCCTGACATCTTCACTAATCTGTTCTCATATTCACCCTGGGCTCTCTGTTCTTCCACTTCCTTTATAACGGTACAACCTAATCTATATTGTCTTTCAGTGTCCTTCCTACTAAAGAGCATCACCTCACACTGCGCTGCATTGATCCTCATCTGCCATACACCTGAGCACTACACCAATTTATAACTTTCCTGTTGGAGTTCCACACCGTCCTCAACAAATTTCACAATTCTTTCAGGTTTGGTATCTGCAAATATTTAAATTGTCCTACAGTCACACTCCACTCAAAAATAATGACACACACCAGACAGAGCGAGTGAAACATTGGCACACTCTCCATGTCTGTGTTACAGTCAATGAATAGTGAGTGTCTCTATGTGCCTGTATTTGTGTGTGTATCTGTGTGGGGCGGGTCTGGCAGTCTCTGTGGTGTTTAAAGTGATGTAATATCCCCCGATATGAGTTCTGAATAAGGATCACTCGATGTAAAATGTCAACTTTCATTTTGTCCAAAGATGCTTCCAGAGCTGCTGAGATTTCTGTTGTTGTCAATCTCTGTTGCACCCCCACCGCGATCCCCCACCCAACTGTAATCGTGGTTCTGAAGCGTGTAAACGATCAGGCATTCAGTCTGGGAGGGAGAGAGGGAGAGCAGCAGATCACAGCACAATCCAACCTGAATTTTGATTGCACCAAGCACACACACACGCACATGCACAGACTAGTTTGGTTTGGAGAGGATTGTCGCTGTACTTAGGCCCTCAGAGTAGAATATGTTCATGTGGAGAAATGTCTGCGCACTTTCTGCACTGTGGAAATGTTTTTTTCACTGGGTAGCATTTCCAACACACTGTATACGCATTAAAGCATATTTCCATTGCAATTATATCCAAGCAATTCCGAGTGAGCCGCGATGAGATTAATTTTAATGCACTTCCTTTAACTTGGAAGTATTAATGTTTTACCCTTACAAGTAACTTTACCTTTGAGAAAGGATTGAAAAGACCTAAACCAGACCAGCAGAGTGTGGGCTTGTATCACTTTAAAGAAGACAGGGAAAGGGAGAGGAAGGTAGAGTGGTTTTGACCCCGTTTCAGTGATTCACAACAAAAACAAGAAAAGTTCCCATTGCACAGAGATGCAGAGACCGAGATCCACACACTAATGTAGTAACTGGCACAGAGAGACAGACATGCACACAGAGGTTAACAGTGAAATATGTAGACAAACAGGAATAGACAAACACCAACAGAAATATGCAGGTATATACTTGGACATACAAACACACACAGATTAATCGAGTTATACAGGGTATTTGCAGAGGCCTATCGGCCCATACAGTCCTTGCTGGCCATAATCCCAAGCTAAATCTTCTCACCTGCCTGCGCTGGGCCCAGATTTGTCCAAGTGTTCTCTTATTCTTGTACTTAACCAAATGCGTTTTAAAACCTATAACTTTACCCAAAATCCATCACTTCCTCAGGAAATTCATTCCCTACACGAACCACATGCTGTGTAAAAAAAGAATCACCTCACAGGTCGTGATCAGGTGGACGCAAGAAATTTGTAGGAAGTTAAGGAAGTGATTGCTGGGTCCCTTGCTGAGACCTTGTCATCATCAATAGCCACAGGTGAGATGCTGGAAATCATGAGTTTGACTAAAGTTTTGTTATTAAACAAAATGGAAAGAAAAAGCCAAGAACTATAGATTGGGGATCCTGACGTCAGTCGTGGGCACGGTGTTGGAGGGAGTCATGAGCTACAGGATTTACATGCTTTTGGAAAGGCAAGAACTCATTAGGGATAGGCAAAATTGAGTCCTGCTGACGCTGGAGATCAGAGTCTAGATGAGAGTGGGACTGGAAAAGCACAGCAGGTCAGGCAACATCTGATGAGCAGGAATGTCGATGTTCTGGGCAAAAACCCTTTATCTGGACAGTGGAATGGGGTTGTGCGTGGATAATCATGTCTCCCTAATTTGATTTATTTTTTGTTGAGAAGTAACCGAGAGGATTGATGGTGGCAGAACACTGGATGTGATCTATATGGACTTCAGTTCGGCATTCGACATAGTTCCCCATGGAGATTGGTTAGCAAGATTAGATCACATGGAATACAGGTAGAATTAGTCAGTTGGATACAGAACTGGCTCAAAGGTAGAGGACAGAGGGTGGTGTTGGAGGGTTGTTTTGCAGACTGGAGGCCTGTGACCAGTGGAGTGCCACAAGGGTCGGTGCTGGATCCCTATTTTTCGTCATTTATAAAAATGATTTCGATATGAACATAGGGCAGTAACTAAGCTTGCAGATGACACCAAAATTGAAGGTATAGTATCCAGCAAAGAAGGTTACTTCAGATTTCGACGGGATCTTAATCAGATGGGCCAATTGACTGACGAGAGGCAGACAGAGTTTAATTTAGATAAATGTGAGATGCTGCATATTGGATAGGCATATCAGGGCAGGATTATCCACTGACTGGTAAATTCCTTGGGAGTGTTGCTGAACAGCATGATCTCAGAGTGCAGGTTTATAGTTCCTTGAAAATGGACAGTGAAGAAAGTATTTGATATGTTATTGGTCAATGCATTGTGAATATGCGTTAGGAGACTGGATTGCGACTGTACAGTACATTGGTTCGGCCACTTTTGGAATACTGTATGCAATTCTAATCTCCCTGCTCTGCAGAAAGGATGTTGTGAAACTTGAAAGGGTTCAAGAAGAGTTTACTCTGAGATTGCCATGGTTGGAGGGTTTGAGTTACAGAGAGAGGTTGAATAGGCTGAACCTGTTTTGCCTGGAGAATCAGAGGTTGAGGATTGATGTTAGAGGTTAGTAAAATCATGTGATCGACGAATAGATTGAATATCCAATGCCTTTTCCCTAGGATAATGCAATCAAAAACTCGATGGCACAGGTTTAAGGTGGGATGGGAAAGACAAAAAAGGGTTCGTATGGGCAACATCTTCATGTAGAGGATGGTCCGTGTGTAATGAGCTGCCAGAGGAAGGTATTGAGGCTGGCACAATTACAACATTTAACAGGCATCTGGATAGACAGATGAATGGGAAGGGTTCTGATGTAAATTGAACAAATGCTGGTAAATGGGAGGAGAATAATTTTGGCTATCTGTTTGGCATGGACACGTTGGACCAAAGGGTCTGTTTCCACGCTATACAGCTCTATGATGCTATGTCTTTTAAGACACTTTGTCCTATTACCTTAAAAAAAATCCCCCACTCGAAGGAAAAGACACCTACCATTCAACATTACTGATACGTCTCATGACATTCTAAAACTCTACAATGTTACCTCTCAGCCTCATACGCTCCATTAGTAAATGTCCGAGTCTGTTGAGCCTGTCCTTACAATTCAAACACTCCATTCCCAGCAACATCCTAATAAAGCTCTTCTGAACTCTACCGAACTTGATAATATTCTCTATGTAACAGGGCGACCAGAACTGCACACAGTCCTCCAGGACATGCCTCATGAATGTCCTGTGCAACCTAAACATACCGTCCCAACTCATGTACTCAAAAGACTGTCCACCTCAATTCGTCATTTATATAAATGATTTGGATGTGAACATAGGAGATATAGCTAGTAAATTTGGAGATGACACCAAAATTGGAGGCGCAGTAAACAGTTAAGAACATTACCACAGAGCAAAATGGAATCTTGTTCAGATGGACCAATGGATTGAGGAGTGGCAGATGGAGGTATATTTAGATAAATGCAAGGTGCTACAATTTTGAAAACAAACCTGAGCAGGACTTATACAATGATTGATAAAGTCCTGGAGAGTGTTGCTGAATAAAGAGACCTTGGAGTACAGGTTCATATTTCCTTGAAAGTAGAGTTGCAGGTAGATAAGATGGTGAGGGTGGTGTTAATATGCTTTCCTTTATTATTCAAACCACTGCGTACAAGAGTTGGAAGGTCATGTTGCGGGTGTACAGGACATTGGTTCGGCGACTTTTGCAATATTGCTTACAATTCTGGTCTCAGTCCTATCGGAAAGATGTTGTGAAACTTAGAAGGGTTCAGAAAAGATTTACAAGGATGTTGGCTGGGCTGGAGGATTTGAGCTGGAGGGAGAGCCGGAATAGGCAGGGGCTATTTTCTCTGAATCGTTAGAGGCTGAAAGGTAAATTATAGAGGTTTATAAAGTCATGAGAGGCATGCATAGGGTAAATAAACAATGTCTTTTCCCCGGGGAGAACGAGCCCACAATTAGAAGGCGAAGGTTTAAGATGAGAGGGGAAAGATTTAAAAGGGACCTCAATGGCATTTTTTATGCATAGAGGGTGGTATATGTATGGAAAGAGTTGCCAGAAGCTGGTCAAATTAAAGTATTTAAAATACATCTGGATGAGTATATAAATGGATATGGGCAAGTGTTGACGAAATTGACAAGATTAGGTTAGAGTACCTGGTCAACAAGGACAAGTTGTACCAGAGGGTCCGTTTTCATGCAGTACATCTCTATGACTCCACGTCCATATAATGAAGGGCATCATGTGAAACACCTTCATAACCATATGAAGCAAACTTGACAGAATTATGCCTGAAACCCTAAGTTGATCTGTTCTACTACACTACCAATGGCTCTACATTTAATTGTATATGTGTTTCTTTAGTTTGTTTTACCAAAGCACAATATCTTGCATTTATCAACAATAAACTCCATCTCCAATCTTTAATCCAGTGATTGATAATACTGGGGAAGAAAGGCTGGAAAGTAATCAGTCGCTTTGTATCATTTAAATGTTTTAGGAAGAGGGCTGGGAAACAGTGATCGGTGTTTCAGGCTAGAAAGTATGCTCTGTCTTTGTCTCTGATGTTCAGTTTTCATATCTATTCGAGGTCCTTCATAGTGCAGTGTGGGTCTGCAGGATTTCATTCCCTCATATTGCATACTACAGATAATAGCCATTTAATCAGGAAATAATAGCCAAGTATTTAAAGATGTTCATAGTTTATCTCGAAGGCAGAGCACATCAACTCGACATCCTACAGTTGAGGCAAGTACATTGCATTTTTAACAACGTTATTATTTTAACTGCGTAATTCAGTAACGTGAACCAGATTTCAATGAATCCATACCGATCTGAAAGCTGGCATTTAAAGTTGAAAATTTGGGCATGGTTTAGATCTTGTGTAGTCAGTAGTATCCCTGCCTCTGGGGCAGAGCTCTGGATTCTATTCCAATTCGTGAACTTGTCTGGTAGTGTCCCTATCTCGAGACCAGATTGTCTAGATTCCGGTGCAGCGTGTCAGAACAGGCCGATGAACAAACACACAGGAGAATAATGTTGCGACTTTCGGGTCTATTGTGGGTTGATGGTAGTGTCCCTGACTCTGGTCCCAAAGGTCTAGGTTCTAATGCTACTAGAGGTGTTTTATAATATGTCTGAACGCGTTGACTAAAATGATTTTAAAATTGTGGTTTGATCACGATGGAAGAGGTGTCAGTATTGAATTTCAGAATTTAGGCCCCAGAAGCACAGACCCTGGGTGGGAGGGACATTTGCACCTTCTAGAGGTTTATAAATTCATGAAGTGCATGGATAGGGGCTGGGTAGTCAAGATCTTTCCCCCATGTTTGGAAGTCCAAAATTAGTAGGCATAGATTTAGTGTGAGAGGGGAAAGATTTTAAACTGACCTCGAGGCAACTTTTTCACTCAGGAAGTGGAAATGAACTGCCGGACGTAGTGGTGGTGGTTGGTGTAATTAGAACATTTAAAAATCACGCAGATGGGTATTTTAATAGGAAGGATTCAGAGTGATATTGGCCAATTGCTGGCAAATAGATTAGATTAGCTACAGTGTAGCACAAGTCCACACCAACCCTTTGAAGAGTTCGCCACCCAGAACCATCACACCACATTTACCCCTAACTAATGCACCTGACAACTTTGGCAACTTTGCATGGCCTATTCACATAACCTCCACAACGTTTGACTGTGGGAGGAAACCCACGCAGACACAGCGAGAATGTACAAAATCCACACAGTCAGTCACCTGAGCCAGCAATCAAACCCAGGTCCCTGATACTGTGAAGCAGTAGTGCTAACCACTGAGCCACTGCACCACCCCAAGTAGGGCACGATTAATTTCAGAAATCAGGTTGGCATGGACGAGTTGGTCAAAAGTGTTTGCTTCGGTGCTGTACAACTCTAAGATTCATCAAGCCACTTGATCTAGGTCCCTGTGTAACCTGCATTGTCCACTATATAGCCAAACTTGATTTCATCCATAATCTTTCTAACCACGCCTTCTATCATGCTCATCTGAATCATTTGTCTAAATGTCAAACAAAAATGGATTGAGCACAAGTCCCTGTGGAACACCATTGTGCACAGTGTCACAAAGCTGGTACCTTTTCTCGAAAAGCTTCCTTTTCTCAAAGATACTGTGTCCTAGAATTGTTTTTTCAGAGGGGTCGTAAATAGTTTCCAGTTCCAAGGTGATTGGTTTGATACAGAGATTAAACGGTTTTGTGTTTAAAGGTATAATGAAAGGGGAGTGGTCAGTTCTCTATGTGAGCAGTTCAGTCCTGAAACAGTTTGCAGTTCAGCTGTGTGGATAGGCTGTCTCTCTCTCCCTCTCTCTCTCTCTCTCTCTCTCTCTCTCTCTCTCTCTCTCTCTCTCTCTCTCTCTCTCTCTCTCTCTCTCTTTCTCTCTCTCTCTCTCTCTCTCTCTCTACTTCTGCCCTTCTAGCTTCAAGCTGTAAGCATTTGTTCCATTTGCACTGTTCTTAAGGGGGGTTGGCTTATTGGGATGGTTGTGTACTTCCAGAACAGCTAATTAAGTCTAGTTTGAATAGATTGAGATCTGTTCTTTGTGTTTCATTGTGTAGTTTTGTGAATATTATTTGTCTCTTTTAAAAGCTGATAATTTTCACTCTGCATTTACTGAAACAAATTACAAAGTTACGGTCTGCGCAGACTGGTTAAGAAAATTTTGAGTGGTCTGGCCTAGTCCATAACAACAGTCCTCCAGTCTGAAAAATACCCCTCCTCGATAATTCTGTCTCCTGCTATTAGGTAAACATACACAGACACGTACACAGGCACAAACACACAAACATACATAAACACAGAGACACACACGCGCGCACAGATGCACTTATACAGAGGCACGCACACAAAGACACGCACACAGAGACACACAGCCACATTGCCACGCACAGACACACACAGACAACACATGCACACAGACGCACACAGACCCACGAAGAGACATACACACATCGACATACACACACACGCTCAGACACACACAGAGAGACACACATGCATGTGTGTGCCACATACACATTTTAGCGTCTTTAGGATATAACTCGATAAGTTATGATTAAAGATGGGCCCAAGGCTTGTTGTGAGAGGATAGTAGAACTGGCTTGAAAAACATGTCATCCATGATCAATAATTCAGTAGACTGGATGGGCCAAATGGCCTTTTTTCTGCTCTCAATCTTTACGCTCTATGGTACATGCATTTGTCTGTGTTAGTGTTTGTATTTACATGTGCATGTGTGACTGTGTGTCCATGTTTTTGGGTGTCTGTACTTTTGTGTATTTGAATGTGTCTGTGTGTGCACGTCTGTGTGTATGTGTTTGAGCGCGTCTGTGAGTGTATGTATGTGAGTGTGTCTATATATGCCTGTCTGTGTATGTATCTACGTGTGTGTGTCTTGCATATGGTTGTGCTCATCATTATTTTTAGAAATGGAAATATCAGTGTACGATTTTGTCATTTCTATACTGTTTGTCATTCACCTGTCCATTATAGCTTGCGGATCTCTGTTTTCATCATGAATTTGTTATTTTAACAGATGAAGGAAATCTACATGACTTCTTCCTAGGGCGACCCTGATCTAATGTGCGACCGATATTATAGACCATTTAATCAAACTGTTTGCACCGATAATTTGCTGTGACCAATGGAGGAGAGGAAGTAGAAAAGAAAAGTACTCAACAACCCAGGGAACTGATGAGCCTGACATCAGTGGTCGGTGTGTTGTTGGAGGGGATTCTGAGAGATAGCCAATTGCATTTTCAAAGGTAAGGATTGATTGGGGATAGTCGCCATAGCTTTTTGCACGAGAAATCGTGTCACACTAATTTGGCTGAGTCTGTTAAAGAGGTGACAAAGCAGACTGATGAAGGCAATGTTGTGGATGCTTTCCATATAGACTGGAGCAAATTCTTCGACAAGGTTCTGCATATTAGGAAAGTTAGCAAGATTAGGTCACATGGGAAACACTGCACCCAAGGCAATTGAATATAAAATTAGATTGATGGTAGGCGACAGAGGTTGGTAGAGGATTGCTTTTCAGTCTGGAGGCCTGTGAACAGTAGTGTGCCACAAGGATCAGTGCTGAGCCCACTGCTTTTCGTCATTGAAACAAATGATGTGGATGTGACCATAGGTGGCGATGTTGGCAAGTTTCAGATTACACTAAAAGTGTTGGTGTTGTGGGTAATGAAGAAAATTATCTCAGAGTGCAATGAGACCTCGATCAGATGGGCCAATGTGCTGACGAGTAGCAGATGGTGTGGTAGATGGTGTGAAGTACTGCATTTTGGAAAGCAAATCGGGGCACTTAATGGAGGATGTTGCTGAGGAATGAGAGAGAGAGAGAGGTGTAGGTGCAACGCTCCTTAAACGTGAACAGGATAGTGTTTGGCATTTTGCCTTCATTGGTCAGAGAATTGAGTTTTGGAGTTGGCATGCCATGTTGCAGCTGTACAGGATGTCAGTGAGGCTACATTTTGGAATAGTGTGGGCAGTTCTGGTCTCCTTGCTGGACGAAGGTTTTTGTGAAACTTGAAAGGGTTCAGAAAAGATTTACAAGGATGTTGCCAGGTTTGAAGAGTTTGAGCTATAAGCAGAGGCTGAAAAGGCTAAAGCAGTTATCCCTGAAGAATCATGGACTTAGGGCCGACCCTATAGAAGTTTATAAAATCATAAGGGACATGGATTTTGTAAATAGACAAGGTCTGTTTCCCAGAATAGGGGATTCGAAAAATAGAGGGTATAGGTTTAAGGTGCGAGGGGAAGTATGTTAGATGGAACTTCGAGGCAATGATTTCATACAGAGGGAGGTGTGCATATAGTATTATCTGCTAGAGGAATTGTTGGGGTCTGGCATCTTGATGGGTATCTGAATAAGGAGGTCTAGAGGAATATGAGCCATATGCTGACAATTCAGACTCGATCAGATTGGGATGTCTCATCAGTATGGAGAAACTTGCATGCTACATGACTCTGTAAGTGGGATGAGGAGACATTCGAAACAGGCATTTCATGTGGGAATTCTCTTCCCCACAATTTTGAGATGCCTCTTTGTTTCCATTGATTCAAAGCTGAGTCAGTTAAATATTTGACAGAGAAGTGAGTCATGGATAATGTGATACAGACAGGAAAGTGGTTCTGATTCCCCAACCTGATCAGCCACATTCTTAGTGCCTGGTGGAGAAGGCTCAAAGTGTCTAATGACCCACTCCTGCTCCTCAGTCCCATGTTTGTGTGTTCTATTCAGCCCCTCAAACCTGCTACACAGGAGCAATTAGAGGCTACTTACTTCTATACCCTGGTGCACAGAAACAGAGGAGATCATTCAGCCTCTCAAAACTGTCACACACAATTTGGGCTGGTTTGGAAAATGTAATTGGAAAACCCAGGCTAGTAGCAAAGAGGTCGCTCACCCCTCCCTGCAACTTATGCTTCATTTGTTGGTCATGTTGTAGACCCAGTTTCATTGGGAATACAGCTCCCATACCTCAACCAGAGATCGTAAAGACAACCTGGCAACATTCAATAACAGATCTTGCAGGAAAATAATACCCTCTACTTTCCAATAATAGAATGTGAGGACGCCACAAACAGGGGTATGTCATTCATCCACACGCCCCCCACCACCACCACCCCCACCTCTCAAGCATGTCTTCATTCACAATAAGATCATAAGGTCTAATGTCCTTATCATGTCCAATTCTTCACAGCCCTCACCTCTGACTGGTCAAATAAGCACTCCCTGCTCCCACACTGTGACCTATTGATATGAGCAACAGACTTGAACACAAGGGCTCAAAGAAGAGTGACCAGCCCTGACATCAAGGCAGAATTTAACTGATGTTGGTCTCAAGGAGCCTGAGCAAGATTGTACTTAATGGGAATGAGTTGCAATCTTCCCTGGTTAGAGTGATTTTAAGCATAAAGCACAATGGTTGTGGTTTGTATACAAAAATCCATGTAGCTCTGGACATGTCTGCAAAAGATGCTCAAGATAGTTTCCTCAGTACAAACATCTTCAGCTGCTTTATAAACGTCTTGTGCACACCATAAGATTAGAAGTGGGGGTGTTCACTGAAGATCACACAATATTCAGGAAAAATGTCCCCTTTCAGATCCTGAATTAATCTGTGTACATGTGTAGCAAGGCCTAGACAACATTTAGGCTTGTGACGTTGGAAGTATTGGTAACATACATGTAACAGTGCTGCTGGACACTGCACATTTCCACAGTTAAAAGGAAGACATTATTCAGCGCCTCACGCTAGCTTCACAGGAATATGAGGAAGTCATTCAGCTCAATGAAATTATTAGAGAAGTGTAGAGATAGCCCATTTAGTGGCTCCAACCAAATTCACAGGAAGAGAAGGAGTTACGTGTTATGGATGACAGCAGAGGTCCTCAAAAATATTTGAAGGCGTTGGCCTAGATGCTATTAATAATTAAATGTTCTGATAAGTAATATCCCATAAACATGCCCTTGACAAAAAGGAAAGATCAGGCACAGATTCTCAGATGCAGTTCTCCAATCGAGGAGGGAAAACATATCAAGTGAAAATTTAGAGAGAGTTGCAGCCAGGAGACTTCCACTGAAGCTTTCAACTCTGTGGAGACTTCAATAGCGTGTAATGTGACTGCCAGAACTGCACACAATATTCTATCTATGGCATAACCAATGGCATGATTAACTCATATTATGTCGCCTCGATGAATAAACACTATGCCTACAGTCCCGTATGATTTCTGAACTGGCTCTTGCACTGTCCAGTCACATTCAGGGATGTGTGGAGAAACACCCTCTGACCTTCCTAGTGTTCTGCTATTCATTGAATTCTTCCATGTCTGGCTCCTTTTTCCAAAGTGCACCACCTCATATTTATTAGGGTTCCATTCCATCTGCCAGTGATCTGACCATCTACCATTCCACCAGTATCTTCCTGTAACGCAAGGCCTTCCTCCTCACTGCCAACCACCTGACCAATCTTTGTTTGAAACACAAAATTACTTATTACAATCAGTCCCCAACCTCCCTCCACCCCACCACCCCCTCCACATTCACATTTACATCATTTATGAATACCACAAATAATTAGATACACAGCACTGCTCGCTGTTGTACACCACCAGACACTGGTCTATCTGTACCACTTTTCCAGTAACTTGGGACAACATAGATGTTCTCCAGGTCTCTAGTACCTCCCTTGTGTGCTCAGATTCGACTTAAGCATTTGGGTCAGGACATTTCCTCTCTTGTCTCCAACAGCATCCTGCGATACAACCCATCTGGACTTTACATCATCCAAAACCATTAATCCCAACTTGCATTTTATATCAATCAATTCGAGAGCTTCCCAGTCCATCTTCTTGAATTCTGTACCTGAATCTTCTTTCTTCCAACTAAAAGAGATGTGAAGTTCTCATGTCACAAGCTATCAATGTTCCCCAGTTTCACATGCTGATTACCACTTGATTTTGTAATGGATCCTAATTTTTCCCTGGTTATTCTGTTCAGCTTGATATTTTTGTAGAACATTTTGGATTCCCCCTAACTTTGCCTGCTGCACTTCTCCATGCCCCTGTGTTAGTCAGTCTGCTGTGGGTGAATTTTCTAAGTTTCCCTGAGATCACCTCTCATTCCTTGAAACAGTACTGAACACAGGTATAATCTCATGCACACTGCATGCAGTCTGTGCAGAACGCCTTTACTTCGAAATTCTAATTTCCATTAAATGAAGGCCAAATTCACGTTTACCCTTCCATTTCGAAAAGTCGCCCCGAACCACGTTGGTTCAATTTTATTTACTATTCACTTGCTGAACACTTAAACATCCACCTGAATGTCTAACTATATCACATCCAATAGTGCTCCATTGTCTCCCACTACAAGAAACATCTTCTGATGTATTCCTGATGAAGGGCTTTTGCCCAAAACATTGATTTTACTGCTCCTCAGATACTGCCAGAACTGCTGTGCCTTTGCAGCACCACTGTAACCTAAACTCTGGTTTCAAGCATCTGCAGTCATTGTTTTTATCTAAGAAACATCTGCAAACCATTTCAAAAAATGTTTGTTAGCATTAATTATTCACGTGCGATCCAAGATGGCGGAGATCCAGTCCGCCTGCCCTGCTGAGCTCTGCCCCAGAACCAAGACAAAGTGATGCATTCACGCTCTCTTTCTTCCCTATTGTTGTAATATCAGTCATGTTTGATCCCCGGTGTTGCTCTATGCCATTTTAAGTGAGTAAGGAAAATGACGAAGGAAAAGGGACCACGAGGATCACAACCAGCAGGCACTGCAGCAATGGATATGTCCTCGGCTGTGACGTCGGCCTCTGTGAATGCCCCAAGGGACTTATCTGTGGGGTAGAGCCTGATCTCGGAGTTTAGTGCCTGCGAGAGAACATTGTTTCAGCGATTGAGGAGACCTCAACCAGGCTGGAACTGATCTCAGCCAAGCTGCAGAAGTAGGACCAGGAGTCTCAGCATCTCGGGCTGCGCATCATCGAGGTGGAACTGCGGACCGCAGCTATGGAAACCACGGAAGAATCCTCGGTGGGTCGGGTCTAAGCCCTGGAATAGTAGGTAAGGGCCTTAGTAGAGTAGGTCAACGATCTCGAAAATCGGGGCCGTCAGAAGAACATCAGCCAGGTCGGGCTGCCGGAACGAGAAGAAGACCAGCTTGTCAGCTTATCGGAGCAGTGGCTCATAGAATTTTTGAAGCTGGAAGTCAGGGCAGACTGGGTGCGGGTCGAGTGGGCCCAGCGGGTCGCAGTGTGAAAGACCGGATCAGACCAGCACTCCCACCCAGTCCAAGTGCAAGTCCAGCAAGATAGAGAAAAAAAAAAGTGCTGTAAGCTTCTCGAGCTCTTGGGCAGGATCCATAGGCTCTGACCTACAAAGGATCACGAATTGTGTTTTTCGATGACCTTTCTACGGCTATGATCCGCAAGAGGCAGGCCTTTGGTAAGGTAAAAAGGACACTGAGAGATGTGAATGTTCTGGTAAGGTATCTGGTAATATTATGCTTCAGCCATGGAGGGTCTGTGTTTAATTTTGACTCACCGGAAAACTCAAAGGACTTCCTGTCCACATTAAAATAGATTGGCTGGTTCAAATAATGTGGATAATTATGTTGTCTTTGATTTCTCTGGAGTTTGCCTGGTTTACCTTCTTTTTTTTAGTGTGTGGAAGTCCCATTTTTCCCTTCTATCTCTTCTCCTTTCATCCTCCATTCCCAATATCCTTTGTTTTCCTATCATTTGCTTTTCGTTTCTCTCACATAGATCAGAATGAGAAAGGGGGTTTGGGGATGATCGGGGTGGTTACATTTTGTTTCACCGGGACTGCCTCGGGTCGAAGTATGTATGGGATGGATTGAATGCACACTTTCAATTTTCTTGTTGTAAGACGCTGCAACTTTTTTTAAACTTTGTTTTGCCTGTGTTTGGGTAGCTGCTTCAGCTAGGAGGAGCCATGGAGGATTAGTGGGTAATATGAACACCCTCTGCAGGAAGGGGGAATGTCTCCACTTATTTGTGTTAAATGCTGATTCATCTCAAAAATAGTTGTTAGAAGTTTTGATTTGGTTGTTATTGTAGTTATATTTTCAAAGAAGATATGAACTGTTTACTGCTTTCAATTGATGCGCTATAAATGGCGTTCTTCTCCTAGTGGGTTATGGGCTGCTTCGGATGGCTATGGCTAACCGCTCATTTAAATGGTGCACGTGAAACGTTAAGGAGAGTCACTCGCCGATTAAGAGAAAAAAAGATACTTTCAAGTCTCAGAAAGGAAGTGGTCAATGTAGCCTTGTTAACAGAAACACATCTAACTGCTAAGTGGCACTTAAAGTTACAGCAGGGAAGTTTCGGCCTGGTGTTTATTTCATCCTTTAATTCGAAAAGTAGAATAATAGCTTCACTCATTCATACAAACTTCCCATTTCAGCTGCTTGACCAAATTAAAGACGAACATGAGTAGTTTCTGATCCTAAAAGCTTTAATACATGCAGAAGAATATGGGATATTGTATAATATTGCCCCCAGCACACCCCCTGAAATTTCTAATGGATGCGCTCTCCAGGTTGATGACAATTGGTGAACATCGTACAATTAAAGGGGAGACTTTAACCCACTTATGGACCCCGAAGTGGACAGGATGTCAAGGGGGCTCACGGGTATTTCCCCGCCATCAAGGCAGCTGGTGGACCTGAACAGGGAGCTGCGTTGGTGGACGTTTGAAATGTCTTCACCCTGAAGGTAGAGACTTCATCTTTTTGTTAACCCACGTAAGTGCTATACAAGGATTGACATTGTTTTTGCCCAATTGGCCTTTTTAAATTCGATGCTACCCTGCAAAATTATGATAATGCAGCCGTGTACGTGGATGGTAAGGCCGATGGCGATGGGACAGGCTCGCAGCACTGGCGCATGGATCCTTGCCTCCTGAAAGATAGCAAATTCATTGAGCACTTTTCGTGGGAATTTAAGTTTTTATTGGGTCATTAACTTGGGTACGGCCAGTAATCCGTCGGTGTCCTGGAAGACTGCCAAGACCTATGCAAGAGGTTTGATTATTTCTTACTTAGTGACTCAGAAGCGGCAGAAGGGAAAGCAGTAGCATATGCTTAAGGCTTAGATGAAGGCAGCGGAGACAGCATACTTTGATAGACTGTCTGTCCCTAAGTTGCAGCAGATTATAGCCCTCCGGGCAGCTCTAAACACTGCGCTCACCCAGACAGTAAAGAGGGAGATTTCCTTTGTGAAACAGAGGTTATTCGAATATGGTGTTAAACTGAGAAGGTATTTGGCGCACTTGGCCAGAAAGAAGAGTGCCGCCAATCTATTACATCCATTAGAGAGGGTGCTGGTACTATCACCTGCGATCCGAAAAGGGTTAATACAGCATTCAGTAAGTTCTACTCTGGCTTGCCTCCAGTCAGAGGATTGTGCAGAGAGATTGGTGAAGACGGAGTCATTTTTAACACCCTGGACCTCCCAGGTGTAACTTGAGAGCCGGAATATCTTTTGAATGCCCCTCTGACAATCCAGGAGATACAGGATGCGGTAAGGCAGCTCCAGAGTGGCAAACCGAAAGGCCCAGATGGCTTGCGGAGTGAGATTTATAAGGAGTTGATAGACATGATGGTTGGGCCAATGTTGGATATATTTAATTATTTTTGTAGACAGGACTGCCTCCCATCCTCTCAGAGAAAAGCAAATATTTCTCTTATTCACAAGAGAGGGAAAAACCCCAGAGGATTGCCTATTTGTATAGGCCTATTGTGTTATTAAAAATGTGGACTTTAAAATTTTGCCGAAAATACTAGCTTTGAGGCTGGCGAAGATCTTGTCCTTCATTGTGAAAGAGGAACATGTTTTATTAGGAGACGCAGGTCCCCTATTAATATTAGGAGAGTGCTAAATATTGTGCCGGTGTGCCAGCAAGGTCGATTCCAGGCTTGGTCGTCTCGCTGGATGCAAAGAAAGCATTTGATTGGATGTAATGGCCACAACTCTTTTATGTCTTGTAACCGTTTGGTCTTGGAGATGTCTTTGCCTGGTGGATAGCTAAATTATATAGCAACGCTAAAGCAGCAACAGTTCTCACTAGTGGTATAAGATCTAATGGTATAATTTTATCATCGGCAGAGGCTGCCGAAAAGGGTGCCCCTTTCATCGTTATTATTTGTATTGGTGATTGAGCCGTTGGCAGAGGACATCCAGAGGGGTCCCAATATAAGTGAATGGGTGGTAGAGTCAGGAAGGCAGAACATCATCCTTTACACAGATGACCTTCTTCTCTCTCTAACTAAACCTGATATCTTTGCCCTGTTTAAAAGAAGTGATTGATTTCTTTGGATCTTTCGCAGGGTATAACATCAATTTTATGAAATCAGAGGCCATGCTTGTTGGGGTCTTATTCGAGTACCTGATCATTGGTGGAGTGGGGGGGGGGGGGTGCAATCCAATTCCCTTTCAGATGGTCAAAAGGAGGTTTCCTCTATTTAGGCATTATTATCACTCCTGCCTTCTGTCAATTATATAAAGCAAACTTCGTGCAGGTGCTCGAGAGGATAAGACAGGGCCTTCGGCTCTGAGAAGATATTCCAATATCCTGGTTGGGTAGAATACCTACCGGTTAAAATGAATGTTCTCCCTCGTTTCTTCTATCCCATGTGAATGGTACTTTTGATGTTCTCCAGGCCGGTGCTATGGAGGCTTTACAGTTGGTTAAGCTCATTTATCTGGCACCACAGGTGGCCTCTTATGAAGCTTGCCAAATTGCAGCTTCTGCAGGAGATGAAGGGTGTGATTTTTCTGGACTTTAGCAAATAGCAACTACGTTCCCTGCAATCGTATGTGGCTGATTGAGCTTGCAAAGACCTGCGGTTAATTTGGCTGGACAGTGAGGCATCCCAGGCAAAATACCCCCTCATTAATCTGTTGTTCATGGACAAGATGAGGCCTGTTATGGAACATTACAGAAATTCAGTTGTCCTTAACATAGCTAAAGCCTGAAAAAGGATGCGCCAAAGTGAGGGCAATTTACAAAAATAAACTTCCCCTTTTACTCCCATTGTAGGATTGGTAGGATCCCAGCTGGGATTGATGGATTTGGCTTTCGGCTCTGGGAGTCCAGAGGGGTTTCCTGTTTGTGAGAATTATTTGATGTGGTGGTCAGGATGGTTTTAGAGCAGGTGAGCCAGAAATATGAGTTATCTTGGAGGGGGCTCTTTCGTTGCTTTCAGATGAGGAATTTTATACAGAAAAAAAAGACTACATCAATGGTTCGTCCCTATAAGTCGGAAATAGAGAGAAGAGTGCTTCGGTCCACAGGTGCTTTCTCAGTCAGCAACCTCTATCATTTATTAAGAGGTAGTATCTCAAAGTATATAGAGCGGCAGCATGGAATCTGGGCTCAGGAATTGTGGGTGGAGTTCTCACCACAAGAGTGGGAAGATGTTTGGGAGACCCTAAGGAAGATTTCAATTTGCAATACGACGCAGGCTACGCAGTTTAAGGTACTCCACATTGTTTAATTGACACCAGAGCAGCTTGTCAAATTTAAGATAGGAGAGTCCCCAGTGTGCCCCAAATGTACAATAGATGTTGGTACTCTTACTTATTGCTTGCGAACATGCCACAAGCTTCGTAGGTATTGATGCATTATATCAGGAGATTTGGAAGGGGTTTTGAGAACCGAGGTCAAGGCAATTCTGATGCTCATCCTCTTGGGTTCGCTGAACCTTCCCTCTTTGGACTTGCATGGGAAGAAATTATTTAGTATTCTTTCATTTGGTGCGTGGAAGAACATGCTGATAACTGGGTTCCAGGAAGCCTCCCAGGACTCTGAGCGTGGTGTTATGGAGCCCACCTCCTGGACATCCTTATGAATATGGGCACCAGAAAAAGGAAAATTTTTATAGGACGTGGCGGCCCTATTTCAACCATATTGACATGGTTTTGTTGGCTATATTGGTCAGTGCATTTGTGTAACTGTGAGGGCTGTGTCTGGTGGCCCAGAGGCCTCTGAGAGGAAGAATTTTGATCAAATACGGGTATGGCAACTTATGCTACCGGTGATGGGGAGCTTTGATAGGATTGTGCTGGGTGTTGTAACATCATGTAATTTAATTCAATTTGCCTTGGTTCAGCTCGGTTTAATCTATGTTTTGTTTTGATTTTGTTTTGACATCAGCCCATTGACTTTGTGCACAGGGAAGAGAATGAGTCCTTTCAGACACTCATGCCTCTTACACAGCAACCAGAGTAGTTCATTTCACGCCATGTGTCAATTATACAGGATTGGAGGGAACGAAGCGAATATATAGAGATGAGAATTCAAGCTTATGACCTTCACGGTGGAATATAAAGTAGTGAGAAAACTGCTGGAATTTAAGAAAATTGTTAAAATCGATTATTCGTGAATTAATGAAAGGACATTTGCAGAGTCAAGCCACAATCCATCAGAATAAACATAATTTTACAAAGGATGAATCGTATTTTCATTATTTGCTTGAGCCTTTAAGCCTTTAAGGTTATGCTACAGCTCTATAATCCTACTGTTTAACCCCACTGTGATGAAGCTGAATGCTGTTCTGCATTGAGAGCTTGTAAGTACTTCTGATATGACTAACTACTATTTTCAGTGTACTGGACAATTAAAACTATGTAACATTTGGCTGTGAAACAGATATGTTGAGCTTTGGTTGCTCTTTTGAAAACTATTCGAATTTAACGAATCAAGTTGAAATTATGTCCCACTATACTAAACAAAATTGATTTTAAATTTATTGTTTTACCAACATCAAACCAAGGAGATGAGCTGATGTTGAGGGATTAAAGAGGCGCGCATTATGAAAGTTAGACAGAGAGTAAACTAACATCGTGAGAATCTGCCATGAACAACATACTCTGTACAGGATACATTTGTTGGACGAAAAAACCTTGCATTAAAAGACAGAACATGACCCAGGGAGATATTCAGTGGAAAGAAGGAGGACATTGGAGACTGCAACCACTGTCTGGTTAATGTAATTTTATTACAGCTTTTCTTTAATTGGAAGAGTATATTGTTAAAGGTGGAAGAAGATAACAAACAGTTCAGAGAAAGGAAATCTTAGAGTTGGGAATAACTGTTGATGTTCAATGTTCACTTTTAGAATTAATGAATACATTGATATTATTTTCTGTTAAGTAGTGGAATTTGCGAGCTCTCTGTCATTCGACTTTAACAGTTTATGAACGAGGTGAGTTTTTCTGAGTGTTTGGTTTCATTCGCAGAAGGGTTCATCGCCGTGTCATAACACCACACTTGTAATACCATGTTCCGGTCACTTCATTAAAGGAAAGAGGTGGAAGCTATAGATAGGATGCAGAGAATTGCCTATGGAACAGCAGAAATATTGACACAAGCCACACAGAGCGAGTGAAATATTGAGAAAGCTACCACGTGAAAAATAAACACTGGCAGATTCCCAGTGTCTGTATGAACATCTGTGTGTCATTGGGTATAGTGCGTCTGGATTCACGACTGGGTATCTTTGTGTGCGTGTGTATCTGTGTATCGGTATTTGTCTTTGTGTGCCTGTATTAGTATATGTGCTACTGCATCGGTCTCCGTGTGTGTCTGTGTATCTATATTCATCTCTGTGTGTCTCTGCATGTCTGATTTTGTCTCTGTGTGAATCTGCGTTTCTGCATTCATCGCTGTGTGTTATCTGCATGTCTGTATTCGTCTCTGTGGGAATTTGACTGTCTGTATTCACATCTGTGTGTATCTGCGTGTTTGTATTCAACTCTGCGTGTATCTGTGTGTCTTGGTTTGTTTCTGTGTGTCTGCGTATCTCTGTGTATCAGTGCGTCTGTTTTGTCTCTGTGTATAAGTGTATCTGTATTCGTCTCTGTTGGTATCTGTGTGATTTTATTCGTCTGTGTGTGTAACTACGTGTCTATATTTGTCTCTGTGTGCATCTGCGTGTCTGCATTCATCTCTGAATCTGCGGGTCTGCATTCATCTCTATGTGCATCTGCGTGTCTGTATTCATCTGTGTGTGTGTGTCATTAAATTCGTCTCTGTGTGTGTCTGCGTGTCTCTATGTGTATGTGCGCGTCTGTGTTTGCCTTTGTGTGTATATGTGTGTCTGTTTTCATCTCTGTGTGTATCCATGTGTCTGTATTCGTCTCTGTGGGCATCTGTGTGACTCTATTCATCTCTGTGTGCATCTGCTGTCTCGGTGTGTATCTGTGTATTTGTATTTGGCTCTGTGTGTATCTGCGTGTCTGTATTCATCTTGCCTGTATCTGTGGGTTTCTATCCGTCTCTCTGTGCATCTGCGAGTCTCTGTGTGTATCTGCGTGTCTGCATTCATGTCTCTATCTGCGTGTTTTTATTCGTCTCTATGTGTATCTGTGTGCCTGTATTCATCTCTGTTGTGTATCTGCCTGTCTGTATTTGTCTCTGTGTGTATCTGTGTGTCTGTATTTGTTTCTGTGTGTCGCTGCATGTCTGTATTTGTCTCTGTGTGCGCCTATGCATCTGTATTCATCTTTGTGCGTCTGTATTTGTCTCTTTGTGTATTTGCGTTTCAGTTTTCATCTCTGCGTTTTGTCTGCGTGACGGTATTCGTCTCTGTGTGTATGTGTGTGTCCATGTGCACAGCGGATCTGTCAGCCTCTCTGGTGTTTAACGTGATGCAATGTCCTCCTCTGCTGGCCTTCACACTTATCTGCGTTGACAGCACAGCAGGATGACAACCATCAAGGATTCACTCTGGGAGAGAGGGGGAGGGAGGCAGCTCATAGCGCCATCCAAACTGACAGAACCATCTGAACACGCACGCATACACAATTTGGTATATGGAGGATTGCAATCGTACTGGGGACCCTTAAAGTGGAGAATATTCATGTAAAGTTATGTCTATGGTCGCTCTGCAGTGTGGAAGTGATTTGTTTTTGAAGATTATTCATGACACAGTGTCCACAAACTTGAGTATTTCCACCGCAAGTGCATCAAGGCAAGGTTGAAGCAACGACTTGTAAGTTGTTGCAATGAATATATTGCACGGTCATTGTCTTGAAAAGTTTTACAATACACTCCTACAAATTATAAATGAGAAAAGATTGAAAAGTCCTGAAACTGATCCAGTGGTGGTGGTAATATCTCAGGAAGGATATCACTAGGTATCAGACGAAACAGCTCTGTGCTTCCAAAGACGTTATTTGAAAAATCAAACAGCGATGCAATGTGAGAGATTGACAGTATTTGATGTCCTCTGAAAGAAACAAATAATCGGACACTAGTGCAAAGGCATGGGGAAGAGAGCAGAGGGTGACATTGTGTAACTATAAACTTAACAGGGACAGGCGTAGAGGGTGGTGAGGGGTTGATCTCAATTTCAATGGATTTACCCCCAAAAAACGGCAAGGCCTCATCTCACAGAGATACACACAAACATACACAGACCCGTTAACACAACTCACATACATACAGATATGAATCAACAAACAAACACATGCAGACTCCTGCACATAGACAATGTAGTTTCTTTATGATAGTAATAAGTATGTTTTTCATTAATTAGGGAATCAATGATCATTTGGTGAAGGCAGGAGAATGTAGGTGAGAAACATTTCAGCTGTGATCCAATGGCACAACAGATCAAAATGGCTTAGTGGCCTAATTCTGGTCCAATTTCCAATTTTCAGAAGAGAGTCGTTTTCAAAGGTTGAATTTGAATGAAGTTTACAGGATTAAAGGTAGGATTCTTGGCAGTGTGGAGGAACAAATGGATCTTGGGGTCCACGTCCATAGATTCCTCAAAGTAGCCAAAGCTTTCAAGGTGATAGGGCTGTTAAGAATGTGCATGATGTTTTGGCTTTCATCATTGGCTTTCTGTGGATTAGGAGAGGGATCTTGGTGTCCATGTACACAGATCTCTGAATGTTGCCACCCAGGTAAATAGTGCTGTGAAGAAGGCTTATGACATACTGGCTTTTATTGGTAGAGGAATTGAGTTCCAGAGTCCTGAGGTCATGTTGCAGTTGTATAAGACTCTGGTGCGGCCGCATCTGGAATTTTGTGTGCAGTTTTGGTCACCGTACTATAAGAAGGATGTGGAGCCACGAGAACGGGTGCAAAGGAGGTTTACCAGAATGTTGCCTGGTATGGTAGGAAGATCGTATGAGGAAAGGCTGAGGCACTTGGGGCTGTTTTCATTGGAGAAAAGAAGGTTTAGGGGTGACTTGATAGAGGTGTACAAGATGATTAGGGGTTTAGTTTGGGTTGAACATGAGAACCTTTTTCCACGTATGAAGTCAGATATTACGAGGGGGCATAGTTTTAAATTAAGGGGTGGTAGATATAGGACTGATGTTAGGGGTAAATTCTTTACTCAGGTAGTCTTGATTTCATGGAATGCCCTGCCAGTAACAGTGGTGGACTCTTCCCTCTTTATGGGCATTTAAACGGGCATTGGATAGGCATATGGAGGAAAGTGGGCTAGTGTAGATTAGGTGGACTTGCATCGGCGCAATATTGAGGGCCGAAGGGCGTGTACTGCGCTGTATTTTTCTATGCTCTATGTTCTATGTTATTTTGCAGCTCCATTGAGGCCGGATTAGACCACACTTGGAATATGGTGTTGAGTTCTGTTCACCCCATTAAAGGGAGGATGTGGAAGCTTGAGAGCTGGTGCAGACGGGAGTTAACAGAATGTTGCCTGTCCCTAGGGGGCATGTCTTATGAAGAAGGTTTGAGAGAGCTTTAGCTTTTCTCATTAGAGTAAAGAAGGATGAAAGGTGACTTGATAGAGGTGTGCAAGATGATGAGAGGCACAGATAGAATGAATAAGCAGAGTCTCTTTTATAGGGTGGAAATGGCTAACACGAGCGAAACATAATTTTAAAGTGATTGGAGGAAGGTTTTGGGGAGATGTCAGAGGCAGGTTGTTCACACAGTTAGTGATAGGTGTGTGGAATGCACTGCCAGCAGTGGGAGTAGAAACAGCTACATTAGGGATATTCAAGTAACTCTTGCATAGGCACATAGATGATAATAAGATGAAGGCTCTTTAGTTTAGTTTAATCTTAGAGTAGGATAAAAGATCGGCACACCATTGAGGGCTGAAGCGCTCTAACTATGCTGTATTGTTCAATGTTCGCTGTTCTAATTTCTTGAACTCTTGTGAACATATTTTACCTGGAATTCCTTTAACTTCCGTGGAGGTTAATCTGGTCAGTATTTGATTGTCGAGGGTAAATGGAAATTTGGGCAGGTTTGAGGGGCTGAATGGTCTATATCTCTTCCAAACTGCTGTGTCCTTGTGTTAAAAGAAGGGTGATTGGTTTGAGTGGAACTCATTTTGAGAACAGGGGCATTCCTATTTCAGAATGGGAAAGGGATGTTCCTTTCTCTTTAGGATTGTCTGGCCTGTGGTCTTCTCATGTCCAAGGAGCAGTGAAGGCTGGGTTACTGAAAACAATCAAGACGGAGTTATATAGATCTTTTATGAACAGCAGAATCAGTTTTTATTGGGAACAGACAGGAAAGGGATGCTTAGTTACAATTACATCAACAATGAGCATTCTGAATTGTGCAGCAGGCTCGAGGGGCTGAATGGCGACCTGCTGTTCTTGCTTCATGTGTTGTTCACTCACTCAACCCTCGATGCAGTTACAGAAGGTAAGGAAGATCGCACTCAGCCATTCATAATGGATTTGATGAGACATGAGGAGTCCTTTCTGCCCGTCTAATGATATACAAAGGTATAGGATGAAGTTCTTCATTATGCAGCTGAAGAGAAGGTCACATCTACTTTCTAGATTGCTACACAGGAACAGGGGAGACCTGGTTAGCTATCAGGAAATATATAGTTGGGAGTAATGTTTATTTTCAGGTTTGAAATCTTTAACTTGGTGAAGTGCTTCAGAGATCAGTGCAACATCAAAAGCTATTTAGAATCTGTCAAAATTTTTCGTGTGGGAACTGATTGGATGGAACTCAATTGGCCCAACCACTAAGATAGTCATTCGATAAGATGTAAAGTGGAGGTAGAGAGTCTGTAATGTGATATAGACAGGGAAGGTTATTGTGCAAACCTTCAACAGAAACAGGATAACATGGGCTACCCAAGTTTGTGCTGTGGCAGAAGGGTAAAACAACAGTAATCTAATTAAGAGAAGAGAGATCACAAAACTCAGTTGTACAAAGGCATTTGTTCACCCTGATACATACAACACACGTGGTCAGTATGCAGATGCAGCAAGTAATTAGGATGGTATACGGAATGATTTCTTCATGAAAAGGTTATCAGGATGTTTTACTGCATCTGTACAGGGGATTTCTGAGTTAGCATCTGATGCATTGTGGGCAGTGATGATTCCATAAACTGAAAAATATATATACTCAATAGCTTTAGAAGCTTTGCGAAGATGTGTCACTGTACTTGCTCCTGGAAAGAAGGCCCTATTCTGTCCTACAGCACGGAAGCAGACCCTTCGGTGCACCATGTCCATGCAAACCAGATGCCCGAAATTAATCACGATCCAATTGCCGGCACTTGGCCCATATCCCATAAAACATTCGTGTTCACTCAATGCTCTAGTTTTGGACAGCCCTAAGCTAGGAAAATGTTCTTAGGTCTTCACCATGTCCCTGATCCTCATGATGCTATAAACCTCTATAAGGCGAGAACACTTCAGTGTTGTGAATGAGAGGCGTTCGTATTGAACTGTATAAGATATTGAGGACAGTATATATGGTGCCTAGCCTATGGACATTTTCTCTGGTATGGGAGTCTAGAAATGAGAACTCAAATTTAAGAAAACAACATGTATACGTTATATACTCTTTTCATAGTATAAGAAAACAAATACTATGAAGACATGATTTTATTGGCCAAAATATGAGGACACATACAAACGTACCTTCAGTAAAACCCCTACATGGAACAGAGAACAGGGATGGAGTCATACTGTTACGAGAATATTCAAGGAGGCCTCACGTGGTCCAGTTTGGTGGTCAGATAACATTATTGTACATCTCTGCTCAGAGATGGAGAAAATGCAACAAGCTGAAGAAGCCACTGCTTATTGCTCCCTCTCTTTCCTTGTTCCTTCTCGCAGCAATGTATGAGAAATGAAAACCGTTCATTCACCTTTACCATTCATGTAGGATTACTGTTGAGGAATCATTGGCAGCTCCCTCCTGCCTACAATCAAATGTATTTCAGCCAAATCCGACTGTGGCAGGAATAAAGACAGCTTGTGTGAGCAGAACAACCTCAGAGGCGGAATAACATTGAATTATTTTAGTTTTGTCTTGAGTTTAACTATTGCTTGGACAAAGCTCTTTCAAGCTGATATTTTGAAGGATTTTTTTCCTGCTTGTATTTAGGCATGTGTATTATGTGTCTGTGTGCACTTGTGTGTGTGACACTGTGTGTGTAGTGTGTGTATCTGTGTGTATGCACAGACTGCATCTCAGTATGCCTTGAAAGATAAATATTAATGTACATATTTGTCCAAAGTGTTTGCTATGTATTTTTTCTATCTTAGCTTTGAGTAACTTTGCTTTGGTGACTTAAGTTTTGCAAATATAAGATATCGAACTTACTTGTCTCAAGCAAAGAACCTGACCTAGTGAGACCTATATCATTGGTCATATCACCAACCGGGTTACATTTAAAATTTATCATGATCAATGGAGGAACGGGACGAGAAAATGAAACAGTGGCCGATCCACTGAACATGGCTGAGGAGAATTTCACAAAGGGTTGTTTGAGTGGGAATGCTCTTAACCAGAAGTTTGTGGTGCCTCTGTGTTTGCATTTAGTCAAAGCTAAGGTAGTTAGATATTGGATAGTAAACAATGAACTACAGACATGGAGTGGGGCTGAGAACACATCCAGTTCAACCACGATCTTACTGCCTATTTGAGAAGGCATAAAGTGTCTAATGACACACTCCTACTCCTCAGTCCTATGGTCTATGTTCCATTGAGTTCCTCAAAACTGCAAGACAGGAACATTAGGAGTTCATTTTCTCCGATAACCGGGTGCACAGACAGAGGAGACCATTCAGTGACTGAAGACTCGAGAGTGTAGCGCTGTAAAAGCACAGCAGGTCAAGCAGCATCCGAGGGGCAGGAGAATCGCCGTTTCTGAGCATAAACTTCTGCCCGAAACTGGTTTCAACAGAATACAAGGGCACCATTCAATCCATTGAAACTACTAGACAAGAATAGGGACAGCCAATTCAAACCCTGCTGTCTTTTACACAAGGAGGGAAGGAGTGTAGGCAGCACATCGAGATGCCAAGTCAGGTCCTTGAGCTGCTTCCAGATGACCAGGACGTGGCCATTCAACTTATCGAACCACGTGTACAGAAATAGGAAGATGGCTTTGATGCCCCAACATGAAAAAGAGTGAAGTAGAGTCTGCACATATAGACTGCTCTACGTTGTTCCTCCCGGTCCCTTTGCTCGTGGTACATATGTGTCACTTTAACTTGTTTTGTTGATAGTGACAGGGAAAGGTGAATGGTTTGTGCCAAGTCTCAAGGAAATGCCTTCTATCTCCGAGAAGACATTATTGTACTCCTATAGAGGTCAGAAGCTGGTGGGAAGAGCGAACTATTTCAGGAGTAAGGTATTAAGGCTGCTGATAGATTTCTGAACTGTGAGGATACACACATCAACTGCACACTGAGACAGTGAGAATTCATTCAGATCCTGGAACTCCCTCTCAACCAACATGCGGTCTCCCCACTGTTACGTGAACTACTGGGAATTACATATCATGGGAAAATGCAATTTCTCACAAAATCACCATCTTTTTTCTGGACATAATAAATGTTCGTCCATAATCCTCAAGTTTAAATGTAATCACTTGTTATTCTCGCGCAGTGCTACAGATTTCGCTGGATTATACTCTCATACCTTTTATCAGTTAATTATCTTTTACACAATGTAATTCAATAATTTGTTTGCAAAGGTGCAAACATCTTATTACTCAGTTTGTATACCTTTTCTTTTTTAGATTTATCGTAGCCTTTGCACAAAAGTAAATGTTTTGTTTACTGAACAGCGTTGGGCAACTGTCTGGGTGTCGTTTGCACATTCTCCCCGTGTCGGCGTTGGTTTCCTCCGGGTGCTACGGTTTCCTCCCACAGTCCAAAGATATGCAGGTTAGGTGAATTGGCCATGCTAAATTGCCCGTAGTGTCAGGGGTGAATAGAGGGTAGGGGAATGGGTCTGCGTTGGTTACTCTTCGGAGGATCGATGTGAACTTGTTGGGCTGAAGGCCCTGTTTGTATACTGTAGGGGATCTGAAAAAAAATGACTAGTTTATCGGGAATCAAGGGTCAGACACAGTATGTATTTTTCATGGGCTAAGAAACAGAAAGGAATAGAAAACAGTGACTGTAGAGACTGATGACGAGTAAAGTGACATCCCACCAACCCCACCCCCCCACCCCACCCCAGTCCACGATTTCTTCTTGATAGTCAGAATAAAATCAAATGTAGAGAAACAAACAGAATATATTCGGAAGAAAGAACGGCAAGTGACAGTGTAAATAAAACAGGATAATTTGAAATGGAATGGCCGAACAATGATTGCTCAGTGTATGTGTGCGAGAGAGATAGAGAGTGTGTGTGTCTTTGGGTGTGTGTGTGCGAGTGTGTCTCTGTGTGTCTGTGTGTGTGTGTGTGTGTGT